>NC_085137.1:332658606-332958606 GCF_035046485.1 Aedes albopictus | reverse complement strand
TACTACTTTTCGGCACACTTGAGAGTGCCGAAAAGTAGTACTTTTCGGCACTGTTGTTCAAGTGTGGAAAAGTAGGCCTTTTCCCGACATTTTCACTGATGGAAAAGTAAAACTTTTCGCAACGTAATTACAAAAAAGTATTTTCTAAGGTTATGCCGAGACATTGTAAAGTCAATGGTTTCGCAGTGTTGATTATAAATGTCCATCATTCGATTAAGAGGCCCAAATTTGGCGTAGTTTGTTCTACGGTGGTTTGTTATGAATATGTTTCGATTTCGTAGTTGCCGAGAAGGTATGTAAAAATTTAATGAGGATAAGATTTTTGTTGAATCAATACGTTGTGAAACGATATCGTTAACAAAAGAAACCATTGCAATTTCACGCCGCTCTTTCAATGTTTGTATGTCGATAAGCTTGCAGCGTGCTTCATATGATGGAAGTGGAAATGAAGTCCAACCTAATTTACGAAGAGCATATAATAGAAATTGCTTTTGTACTGATTCTAATCTTTCTTCGTGCGTGATTGAAAAAGGAGACCATACAATGCTGCAATATTCCAGTATTGATCTTACATATGCAATATACAGAGTTTTTATTGTGTATGGGTCATTAAAGTTGTAGCAGAAACGCTTAATAAACCCTAGCATGTTATTAGCCCTGTGAATTATTGTGTTGTAGTGGTCTACGAAAGTAAGCTTAGAGTCTAAGATTACTCCTAAGTCTCTTACTCTTTCACATTTTTCCACATTTTGATTTCCTAATGCAACTGAAATGTTTGGTGTTGTTCTTTTTCTGCTAAATGATATTAAGTTGCATTTTTTTACATTTAATTCTAAAAGGCTTTTTTTGCACCATACGTAGAATATGTGAATTTCATTGTGGAATACATTGATGTCTTCTTCATTTCGTATCTCCAGAAAGAGCTTCATGTCATCGGCATAAATTAGAACTTTTAGTTTGTTTAAAATGAAGGAAATGTCGTTTATCTTGTAGCCGCTAAAATTCGGGCGCGATTATCCAGCGTCACGAGTTCAAGAAACAACAGGACGATGCGTTTCAATATCCAACGCTTATCAGCCGAAGGGGTTGCTGCACAGTACCATCAGAAGCTAGACGAGAGGATAGGAGAGACCAACAGATCTGGAGATGTCAACAGCTTGTGGGGAAGTATCCACGAAGCAGTGACAACAACAGTGCAAGAGGTGATTGGTACCGCTCAGCGACGCCAACGTAATGCTTGGTTTGACGAGGACTGCCAACGAGCGACGAACGAAAAGAATGCCGCCAGAAGTCGAATGCTAGTGGCCGGTACCCGGCAGAACAGAGAGCGGTACAGGGTTGCAAGAGCAGAAGAGAAACGAATCCACCGCAGGAAAAAACGGCAACACGAAGAGAGTGTTATTGCTGAAGCGCAGGAAAGTATGGACAGGAACGATATGCGGAGATTTTATGCAACTGTCAATGGCGCGCGGCGCAAGACTGCGCCAGTGCCCGCCATGTGCAATGACCGGGAAGGAAATTTGCTGACAGACAAAACAATGGTGGCAGCCAGGTGGAAGGAGCACTTCGAAGATTTGTTGAATGGTAGCAGCGAAGGAGCACCCAGGAACAGGATTAACATAATGGATGACAGTCAAGCAGTGGAACCACCAACACTGGATGAGGTTAAAAAGGCCCTTAAGGAGCTGAAAAACAGCAAGGCTGCTGGGAAGGACGAGATCCCGGTCGAACTTCTTAAGCACGGAAGCGAGCAGCTACATCAATCAATCCATCAGATTATTATAAAGATTTGGGAGGATGAAGAATTGCCCACTAGTTGGTTGGATGGCCTCATATGCCCAATCTACAAGAAAGGGCACAGACTGGAGTGTGCCAATTACAGAGGGATTACCCTTTTAAATTCGGCGTATAAGATACTGTCGCGTGTCCTGTTCAACAGACTGCGACCTCTTGAGGAGTCCTTCGTCGGCGAATACCAGGCTGGTTTTCGTGAGGGCCGATCAACGACGGATTAAATGTTTACCCTGCGGATGATCCTAGATAAATTTCGGGAATATAACTTGCAGACTCACCATCTGTTCATTGATTTTAAAGCAGCGTACGATTCAGTGAAAAGAAATGAGCTTTGGCAGATAATGTCAGAACATGGTTTCCCGGCGAAACTAATTAGGCTGATACGCGCAACGCTGGATGGATCAAAATCAAGTATTCGGATCGCGGACGAAGTGTCTACGTCGTTTGTGACCTTGGATGGATTGAAGCAGGGGGATGCTCTTTCAAATTTATTGTTCAACATTGCACTCGAAGGAGCGATTAGGAGGTCAGGCGTGCAGAGGAATGGCTCTATCATCACACGGTCGCAATGCTCCTCGGTTTTGCGGACGATATTGATCTCATCGGCATCGATCGTAGGGCAGTGGAGGAAGCTTATGCTCCTCTGAAGAGAGAGACAGCGAGGATAGGCTTGACGATTAACTCTACCAAGACGAAGTACATGATAGCGGGTAGAGACAGAAGCAGGCCTAGTGGTGTTAGTGCTGAGGTAGTGATTGATGGGGAAGTGTTTGAAGTTGTTGAAGAATTTGTTTATCTTGGAACACTTGTGACATGTGACAATGACGTTTCCCGTGAAGTGAAAAGGCGTATTGCAGCTGCGAATAGGGTCTTTTACGGATTGCGTAGCCAGCTTAGGTCCCATAACTTGCAAACGCAAACAAAATTCGCTCTGTATAAGACGCTGATTCTTCCGGTTGCCCTCTACGGTCACGAAGCGTGGACGTTAAAGGAGGTAGACCGAAAAGCTTTTGGAGTTTTTGAGCGCAAAGTGCTGCGGACAATTCTCGGTGGGAAACAAGAAAATGGAGTGTGGCGCAGACGCATGAATCACGAGTTGTACCAAGTGTACGAAGATGCGAATATTGTGAAACGTATAAAATACGGCAGACTTCAGTGGGCTGGACACGTAGTGCGAATGTCGGAAGAAAGAATAGTCTTTCTTAAACTCAGGACATGCTTAACAATGTTTAAAATTATAAATTCCCTAACGCCTACATACTTAAGCGATAAATTTCAACCGCTTCAAAGCAACCGAAACCGTAATTTCCTTCTTCCACATTTCAACACTTCCCATTACAGAAGCACCCTATTTGTGCAGAGCATTAATTATTGGAATGAACTACCTTCTGAGCTTAAAAATCTCCGAAATCTGAGTGGATTTCGACTCGAATGCACCAACTTGCTAAATAATATAGACTAGCACATAATACGTATTAAGATATTAGATTTAAGGTTAACAGAGTTACTGTAAATGAATTTTTGTAAACTTAATCTTTACTAATGTAGTAATTTATAAGGATTGTCCTTACGCTACTGTTATATGTAATAAATAAATAAAAAAAAAGGTGGAAAATTTACTGTTACAGCTGTGAATCCCATGTCGTGAAAAGCAGGACAGTTTGGATGTTCCTGAATATCTTGAAAGTATCTCAATCTTCAAAGACAGTTTGAATGACTTGGAGCACAAAAAATATAGAAATACATCGAAAGCTTTATCAACAATAATGCTTATTAAACATTAGGCAAACCATAGTAACCAATATTGCATTAGAAGTATAGTATCACAGACAAACTGACGTAACTCTTGGAAAAAAAAATCATCAAAAGCTTTTGCCCGGTGTCTTTTCATGAGCATACTGCCACCTGTTGGTAGAACCAATAGAAATACACTAGAACGCGAATGGCGCTGTACTCAGTTTTCCTATTTATTGCTGTGTGCGTTCAAGATGCAAACGGTGCCCAAATGCGCTTCAAACGCGGTAACACATGTTACCAAAGGCAACGTAGCAACCATAGCCGATATCACCGCCAACCTAGGATTCGAAAGCTTTCACTGACATCGGGTTACTTGTTAGAAAATCTTACCGCATTTGGTGCTCCCGCATTTGATATTTGCATTTTGAATGCACACAGCAATAATAATTTTAATAAGTTTAGTTGTAATAATTGATTATGTTTAAGTGCCCATCTTGTAGAGGACCTTTTGTTTTGGTAAACAAAATTTATTTGACACTTATAGTACCTCTACTGACGCTGTAAGGGCGAGGCAAACTAGATGTTAGTCACACGAACAGTCGCGACATTGGATTTCTGTGGCTGGTTATTCTAATGCAGAACCGCGCGAGATACAGGGGGTTACCAAAATGTATGGGATAGGCAACATTTTTTCTCCCACAAAAAAAAATCAACATGCTGTAACTTCTTATAGAGTGCATAAAAAAATCTCAAATTTTGACTGTTTGTCAACCTGCTATATGTACATCATTGGTTGGTACAAATTTGGGCTCGATTGAATAATTTTTCGCGAAGTTAGAACCGTTCGAGTAAAACACTATTTTTTAGACATCTCATTTTTGAGCTGTCATATCTCGGAAACCAGTGAATCGAATTGAATGAACTTTTTAACGTTTATCAACAATATATATTTACTTAATACATCGTTATAAAATGTAATATTTTCTCACGGCGAATTAAGTTATACCGGGTTGGAATTTTTACCCATATAGGGGAAAATAAGTCAAATTTACAATACCACACAAAAATTACTAAATGTGTTCTTCCTTTAATCTTAATAGGCTACAATATATCAGATTAAAGATAACTTGAGAACAAAAGTGGAAAATCTTTGGACATCAACATTAAACTTTATTGACATTGACTTATAAAAATACATTTTTTCGAGAAAAATCTAAAAAGTGTCAATCCATGATAACTTTTTTCAACGTTCAAAAAGTATCTATGTTTTAATAGTTTATGAAGCATTTGTATATTGTAAGTGTACGTTCAAAATTTCATTCAATTCGGTTTAATTCAATTTGGTTTCCGAGATATAACAGCTCAAAAATGAGTTGTCAAAAAATAGTGTTTTACCCGAACGGTTCTAACTTTGCGAAAGATTAATCAATCGATCCCAAACTTGTACCAATGATGCACATATAATAGGTTGACAAACAGTCAAAATTTGAGATTTTTTGATGCACTCTATGAAAAGTTATAGCATGTTGAACGTTTTTGTGAGAGAAAAAAAGTTGCCTATCCCAAACATTTTGGCCATGCCCTGTATGTCGGTCATTATGGATTTCGATTTGTCGTTTGGCTAACACGCACACCACTACACAAATCACCTGTGATTTTCATTTGCATCATTCAGCAACGTGTACACTGGCAAACGTCAAAGCGATCGAACATTAGCGCACCTAGTGGAAGGATCGCGCAAATGAAATGAAATTTGAATTGTTCGTTAAATGCATGTGCCAAGCCGTTTTGAAGAGTATTACGCCTGTTTGTCTGTGATAATATAATTCGTATATGTATAATTCATATATATACCAACGCAATGCATGAAGAAGGTCAAACCATGCTTACCTGAGTAGAACGTGTTAATCTTCGCTAGCTCGCTATCGCAAAAATGGAAAAACTGCTCATCGAATTTGGCAAAGTATCGCGTTAGTACCTCCGGATCAACCAACTCCGCGGATGGTGACTGCTCCACCGCTGCGTACAGCTGAGCTTTCATTTCCTGCAAAAAAAGTAAAACATCACATGTCACTCACCATTAGCAAACATATGCATGCCGAAAATAACTTAAACGCTATGCCGATCGTCTACGTTTACTAACACGCTGCCTTACATGCAACAGGTTGCATTACCTACATATTCACGAACGGTACGTAAGCATTGTTTGCAAACAATGAGAAAAAACGTGACCGGCCATTTCTCCTCCCGCCGGGAAAGCACGTGTTCAACCCCCTCCTGGAAACGGTTCACCACCGGTTCGTTGCCATTGAGACAGCGTCCCCGTGTCAGCTGATCGCGTGTAAACAGTAAATCATCCTCACATCGTTTGTAAACAACGCCATCTGCGTCGGCGTGGGAAAATCGATCGACCAAAAATGGCGCACATGCGCACCGACGGCCGATCGCGTTTCCTACACACCGTCCAAGCGTGTGTACCAGTTCAAGTTCGCACGAGAGCTCTTGGCTTCTCTTCTGTAGGTCACGATGGGTCAAATCTGGCCAAGCCTTCACGCGGGATGAAAATCCACTATCCACGGTGCTTACCTCGTACATGATGTACTGCTTCCGCCATTCTGGCGTAATATGCGCCGCCAGGTGCTCGGCAAACTTCATTTCGGGTGCCTATCGTCGGTCCGACACTGTAAATTTTGCTAAAATCAACACATTTTGACAGCAGCTAAACCGAACAAGACTCGCGCGATGGCGTTTCTGCAGAGAACCGATGGAAAAAATCAGGGGAAAATGGAAAGCGATTAGGGTGGGGGAAGCGGTTTTCCGTGGAAAGCGTGTAGAACGATCGGATGGCAGATGGCGTTGGTCGGTAGGGACATTTCTTCATTTATGATGAAAGAAGCTTCATGGAGTTGTCGCCATGTGAGAAGAAAAGACGTTATTGATTGCTTTATTGCACTTCAATCATACTCAAAGCAATTACGTTTCAATGCAACACAGTATTCGCTGAGAGATGGCAGCACATACTAATGTATCATATCATCATATCATGTCACGACGCTTGGCATCACGCAACTGATTGTTGTCGCGCAACAATTTGTTGGCGTCAGCTGTACGAATCGGAGACAATACGCTTCCATTCATAAGATTTCAGTACGTTTTCAGACATTCGCCGGTAATGTACGTACAGATGACGGCATGTGGTGGTCTAACTAATTCGCGCGTCTTTTACATTCACAAATGTAGCGACCTAGTGCGTGCATTCAACCGATACAGTGAAACAACTGTGCTAAATGTTCGGATAGTGCAGTGTCACGTAGTAATCCTAAATCAACGTCGCGTGAAATCTAATAAGCATTATGTCGTGCAATCGGATCCTAGTACGAACTAAATTCAACAATGTCGAAACTTGTTGTTGATGGATGATTCTGTATTCTTGTGTATGATTACACCATAGACAAAAATATGTCTCACTCTAATAATTTCCTATCGGTAATTTTTTTAACGGTTAGTTCAAATACGCTGTAGTTCGCAATATATCGTTCTTGAGCTTGTTTGGCGTTTTTAGGCGTTTATTCACTATCGCAACCTATAATATGCGCTTTAGAAAACACATCGTGATTAGTATTGGGCGATTGCGTTCTAAGTCAATTATTTAAATAGTAATTTGTTCTAAGTGGCACGTCTGTTGATCTGTGATTACACCCTGAAAAAGTAGATTGATCTCCCCTTTATCACAACTATGCACAACTTCTGAGGATTGAATTGAAAGGAGATGAAAGTCGGGAAAGATTGTGCGCCTGGCAAGCACATATGTATATGTATGTCATTCTGGTGGTGCCAACGACCTTGACATTGACTATAGTAAAAGATAAGGATAACACTGGTATACGAATTTTGAATGGTTTAGATTAGGATGGTTAGGAATAGAGCAAATTGTTGTACAGAGAGGTACAGAGTAATGCGGGGGTTCAAACATTGAAAGCAATTTCATTATACACAGATCGAAAAAAGAGTGTAAAATTCAGTGACATATGATGCACATAATTGGAGCGTGGGATATCACAGAAGTTTACACGACATATCATGTAAAGTTCATGAAATATCATGTAAACTTCCATTAAATGTCATGTAATTCAGCATGACTCTGAGAGTTTACATGACATGTAACACAAATTTACATGATATATCATGTAAACCATCACAACACTAAGTTTACATGACTAAAATTAAGTTTACATGACGTGTAAACCTCATTATTTTTATCTGTGTATGTATTGTATTTTCTTAATTAGTTTGATTTGAAGGCAACCCGCAAAACAGCGGTCTACCACCTACGAATTTGTGCTACTCGCGTTGTCCTAATGTAAATGTTAGTTTTAAATTATTGAAGTCTAAGAATTTTATCATTAGCAATATTTGTCCAAGTAAATTGAAACCATAGAAATCGTTGTCTTAAGAAAAAAAACAAGCTTCAACTAATTGTGGAGCAAGCGTGTTCATTCATTATGTGATTTAGAGGAGTTTTGGATTGTGGTACCACATGCTTCTTATCATAACTTTTGCAAACATAGGTACCCATGCAAAGATATCTTCAGCGGATTTGATGGTATGTCCCATACATCGCAATCTAATGTTGAACGGTGTAACCATTTGGCTCATGTCGGCATCTGTTGATATATGCATCTACGCATATGTACAATATATCTGTATGTTGTTAAAGTATAGCTCTTGTGAAAATGCTGAGGATGATATATGACACGTTGCAAAACTGTGCCATTAACATAAAACGATAGACATTTGTGGACGCTAGGGTAATTCATGTATTTTGGACAGGCTGAGGACAACGTTGGAAAAATCGTCCCCTAGCTTTCTTAGAAAGCAATTGATTATTTTGCAAAGTTACTAATACGCTTATAATATGATTGTACTTTGCGTTCCTGGTGACAAAAACCTTAACGAAAGCATTTTAAGCTGAGAAAATCATAATTTCAAATCGCCTGTTAGAATTGCATTTTGGTCACCGAATATATGTTTTGGACACCCTCAGGTATATATAATTTGGACAGGCAATTATCTCAATGTTCAGCCATGTGTACTGCTAAATCATGGAAGTAGCATACATTAACAAATATTTTCTTGCAAATAATCAAATTTCTCCGCTTAACAGGCATCTATTTTGATAAATTTCACAATTTTTGTTACAATCGAGAAAATATCGCCAGACCCAAAGAATACGCCTCCAAGTATGCAATTGCACAGCATCCCCATGCAGTTCGTCAGATGACCAAAATACATTAACAGTAGAAAACATGAAATGTATTTTGGACACCACATATTTTAAGCGTTCTAGATGAATGTTAAGAGATTGGCTGCCTAATGCTTCTTTATTGAACAGTTTTCATTGCAATAAGGCATTTAAATTTTTTACAATTATTATTTCAACGATTTTAGGGTGAATATTGCATGTGACTGTGAAGTGTATGTCGTCTTGCATACCTGTGCATTTGAGGGGTTTTAGTGAAAAAATTTACATTTTCGATAATTTTGAAGTAAATTCGTAATTTTTAAGCTTATTTTCAACGAATTTCATCAGAATAGGGTCTGTTTGATCCAATAATCGATATTGAGAAGTATCTACTTTAATAAGCTCTCCGCAACAAGACATATATCGCCGTGCATGTCCAAATTACATACATGTCCAAATTATATTTTTTACCCTATGGTTCAAGGTTGTGGTTTGTTAATCGACCGTGACGTTATATGTGCCAACAAGCATCGATTAGCCTATTTATATACAGTGCCAAGAAGTGAGATTTTATCGCTGATGTTTAAAACGTTAAGCATTATCAGACTATCTGTACTAGGCCTATTCACTTTTTCAAAAATATCCTTAAATTCTCAAGTCCACCCCTCACAGTGGGAAAAAACGGACCCAAAAAGGCACCTAATTATTGCGGCTGATTGCGATTTTTGAAGCCCATCTTTTCCTAATGGAAAAATGCCAAGGAATCGATTGGTGATAGTTTCATTCACCGGAATTGAGTGTAAGTGTCCATTTTGCCCCATTTTCCCCTAAAAAACACTGTTTTTCTGAATTAAATAATGGTTTCAACTGATTGCGGCTAACCAACCATTTTTTTCTTGATGTAGAATTTACAGGTGCATTCTATGGGACACACCTTGATTTGTGTCATTGTATGAAAGTGCCCATTTTGCCTCATTTTCCCCTAAAATACAGTTATTCTGAATTAAAAAATAGTTTCAACTGGTTGCGGCCAACCAACCAATTTTTACCTGATGTAGAATTAACCGGCACATACTTTGGGGTGCACCTCGATATATGTCATTGACTGGAAGTGCCCATTTTGCCTCATTTTCCCCTAAAATACTGTTTTTTCTGAATTAAAAATTAGTATCAACTGATTGCGGCTTACCTACCATTTTTTCTTGATGTAGAATTGACAGGTGCATTTCTTGAGGCACACCTCTTCCCGTGTCCTTGACTGGAAGTGCTCATTTTGCACAATTTTTCCCTATAAATACTGTGTTTCTGGATTAAAAAATAGTTTTAACTGATTGCGGCTAACCAACCATTTTCAATCTGTTCCAGAATTAACCGACGCATGCTTTGGGGCACACCTTCATATGTGTCGTTGACTGGAAGCACCCATTTTGTCTTATTTTCCCCTAAAAATACTATTTTTATGAATTAAAGACATGCTTCAACTGATTGCAGCTAACCAATCGATTTTTGCTTGATGTAAAATTAACTGGCGCATATTTTGGGGCACACCTCGTTCTGTGTCTTTGGGTGGTGGTGCCTATTTTGCTCCATTTTCCTCTAAACTACACAGTTCGAAAAACTAGTGTACATTTACATTATATATAATGCACATAATTGGAGTGTGACATTTGTTGTAACATTACATGACACATTATTTTTCACCTTCCATCTATAAAATAGTCGTGTAAACTTGTTGGCCAAAGCATTAAATTTACATTCAATATTACCGCTACTGTATTGTATGAGCTTCCTTCAATTTTTGTAAATGAAATGAACACACTTTTTCCTGTTCTTGCGTGCGTTTATTTGCATAATCATTTCAAATGTAGAATTATTGATGTTCTATTAGGTATGTAAATACAATGAGGATCACATTTCAACACTAACTACCTAATTGCACTGTGACAAGATTCCAAACCGGCGGTCATGGAACTCGTCCGTTATGAAAATTCGCAGCAAGCGTCTTTGTGGATGGGACCGTTTTAGGTAATCGTCAAGATTGATCATCCGTGTACTTAAGGCTGGTAGTTCCGGTCCCGATTTGGACATTTGATAACGTTTTCCATGCGGAATCAATGCGTAGGCTCGAACAATTGTGGATTTAGTCAAGCGGACTATTCTGGCGAACGAGACGATGGTGCTGCTAATAATTACCTCCCAGCACTGGTTATCTGGAAATATGTAATAACAAATCAATTAATACTGTTATATTTTCATTAAACTCTCACAAAACTTACCCGAAAAACTTGGTGGGCACATTGATTTTGCCATAAAATTGAAGTTTTTCCTTGGAACTGTATCCGATTCTCAACACGACCGTTTGTTTACATCGACGCCATGTTGGATGTTGCAACGAATCAAGTTTACAGCGAGTTCATGTAAACTTGAGAGTTTTAGCGTGCAAGTATGCTAGTGTTGCGGAAATTCAAAACAAAGATAGCTGAATGTTGAGTGCGATGCCAATAACTTTTTGATTCCATGATTTATCACGGAAATATATATTAAGAAGATGTTTACATGGCTCACATTTACATTATATTTTGAATTACGTTCCAATGAATATTCAAATTTTGTTTCTGTGTACGGGTTTTCTGGATTTAAAAATAGTTTCAATTGATTGCAACTAACCAATATTTTTTCCCTGAAATAGAATCGACCTATGCATACTATGGAATACACCTCGCGCTATGCGTTAGTCAGGAATTGCTCGTTTCATCCCATTTTCCCCTAAAATACTGTTTTCTGGGTTAAAAAGTTTGTTCCAACTAACTAAAACAGTGTTTTAGGGGAAGATAGGACAACATGACCACCTCCAATCAATGACACAAAGTTTGTCTGACAATATGCTCTGATCAATTCTACATGAGGAAAAACTTGTTTTGTTAGCTTAAGCTTTTAGCTTAAATTGCTTAGCTTGTTAGCTTAACCCTAAAAGGGATACCTGGGGTCCATTGGACCCCAGCGCCTTTCAGAGCTCGTCTTTGATGGAACACACTCAGCGAGGTGACGAAACTGAGGCCATGAAGGTATCCCTTTTAGGGTTAAATAAGTTGAAATTGTTTCTCAAACGAGAAAAACAGTGTTTTATGGGGTAAAGGGGGAAATGGGCACTTCTAGTCATAATGCATCGATTAATTTCACATTAGGAAAAAAAATGCTTGGTTAACAGCAATTAGTTGGAACTAATTAGGGGAAAATTGGTTAAACGGGCAATTTCAGACTAACGCATAGCGCGAGGTGTATCCCATAGTATGCATAGGTCGATTCTACATCAGGAAAAAAATATTGATTAGCTGCAATCAATTGAAACTATTTTTAAATCCAGAAAATCCGTAGTTTAGGGGAAAATGGAGCAAAATGGGCACTACCTCACAAAGACACAGAACGAGGTGCACCTTAAAGTATGTGCCGGTAAATTTTACATCAAGTAAAAATTGATTGATTAGCCGCAATCAGTTGATACAATTGTATAATTCAGAAAAATAGTATTTTTAGGGGAAAATAAGACAAAATGGGTGCTTCCAGTCAACGACACATATGAAGGTGTGCCCCAAAGCATGCGCCGGTTGTTTCTACATCAGGTAAAAATTGGTTGGTTAGCCGCAATCAGTTAAAACTATTTTTTAATCCAGAAAAACAGTATTTATAGGGGAAAACTGTGCAAAATGAGCACTTCCAGTCAAGGACACGGGAAGAGGTGTGCCTCAAAAAATGCACCTGTCAATTCTACATCAAGAAAAAATGGTAGGTAAGCCGCAATCAGTTGATACTAATTTTTAATTCAGAAAAAACAGTGTTTTAGGGGAAAATGAGGCAAAATGGGCACTTCCAGTCAATGACATATATCGAGGTGCACCCCAAAGTATGTGCCGGTTAATTCTACATCAGGTAAAAATTGGTTGGTTGGCCGCAACCAGTTGAAACTATTTTTTAATTCAGAATAACTGTATTTTAGGGGAAAATGAGGCAAAATGGGCACTTTCATACAATGACACAAATCAAGGTGTGTCCCATAGAATGCACCTGTAAATTCTACATCAAGAAAAAAATGGTTGGTTAGCCGCAATCAGTTGAAACTATTTTTTAATCCAGAAAAACAGTATTTTTTGGGGAAAATGAGGTAAAATGAGCACTTCCAGTCAAAGACACAGATTGAGGTATGCTCCATAAAATGCACCTGTCAATTCTACATCAATAAAAAATTGGTTGGTTAGCCGCAATCAGTTGAAACCATTATTTAATTCAGAAAAACAGTGTTTTTTAGGGGAAAATGGGGCAAAATGGACACTTACACTCAACTCCGGTGAATGAAACTATCACCAATCGATTCCTTGGCATTTTTCCATTAGAAAAAGATGGGCTTCAAAGATCGCAATCAACCGCAATAATTAGGTGCCTTTTTGGGTCGTTTTTTTCCCACTGTGCCCTGTTTGGAAATCGATAAGAAATCGGCGTGAATCGGCTTGCGGCGCCCCAAGTCAACAGGAATCAAATATACTTTATTTTTTAAACGGGGATTGTTAAAGGGGTGTTATACCCATGCACTGGTGGAAAAAGTTTATAGTTATGTTGTTTGAAGCTGGTCCAGGAAGCAACGGTGTGACGGCGTGGCAATCGGTGGCGGCGGCGGCGTGAAAACCGCACGCCGATCGGCGTATCCCTTCTCTGAAAGGCTACCATCATCAAAATCCAATCCAATCATCCAATCATTAGAAAGTAGTCAACTTTGTTCATAATTGTTTGAGAAGCCCCACGCTGATTCACGCCGAGTTAACGCCGAATATTCGGCGCACACGTCTAGCTGGGTATGCTGCGCAATTCAGATCCCATCGAGATCCACTAGCCTCTGCCCAGCAACTCCTATCCCTACCTCCACGTGGTACCGGCCGGAAACTATGAGCAACCTTAGGGAAGATCGGGTAACCAACCCCGGTGGGAACTTTGGTCGTAGGCTGACAGGGAAGGGGGGGGGGGTTTGCTTCGGCAAACCTGAGCGTATGTTCTCCAGGAGGAGCGGCTCACAACAGCGTCTGATCCCCATGTTAGGGGCGGCTGATCTACATCCGAGTGCCAGGGAAGGACTCTAAGCTCAACTGTGCACTATGGTCCTCCGGAAAGTAGGGGGTTGGTGTCAGGCTTTACGAGCCAGCCGTAAAAAACCATTGTAACGGAAAATCAGCAACAAAATAATACGAACCGAGACCAACGGCAACGACCCCAGCGAACAAAAAGGACTTGCGATTGGAAACTCGGTACGTGGAACTGCCGATCTCTTTCATTGGGAGCACCCGCATACTCGCCGATCTACTGAAGGACCGCGGATTCGGCATCGTAGCGCTGCAGGAGGTGTGTTAGACAGAATCCATGGTGCGAACGTTTAGAGGTAATCATACCATCTACCAGAGCTGCGGCAACACACGCGAGCTGGGAACAGCTGTCATCGTGATGGGTGATATGCAGACTCGCGTGATCGGTTGGTGGCCGATCGACGAAAGAATGTGCAGGTTGAGGATCAAGGGCCGATTCTTCAACTTCAGCATAATAAACGTGCACAGCCCACACTCCGGAAGCACTGATGATAACAAGGACGCATTTTACGCGCAGCTCAAACCACGACGTCAAGATCATCAAGCCTTAAGATGCGGCCCGCGGAGTACGTTAAGACGAATCGAAATTTTTGAACGATTATTTGAAATAACTCGTTAAATTTATTAATAAATCAAACAAAAAATAAAATGCTGATAAATGATAAATAAATACAAAGAACTATCCGTTCTGGTAAGATACGAAATCGCAACTCCGAAATACTTCGGCATTTCAGCTAAGTCACGAAGCCAGCTTATAGTTATTTATAAGTGGTACGAATCAAATAAAAGTTTGTTAAAAATGTAATCTTGAGTTTTTAAGCGCAGTCAATGCAACGCTGAGCAAATATTTCACATTTCGCCTTTCCGAAGAACATAAAAACATAAAGTACGAAGTTTTTGACAAAATTCTCAACAAATCTCAACTTGGTTGCCAATATTGTTTAATTGTCACTGTTTGTTTAAATTTTTATTATAAGACTCACACATTTTTCGAAACTAAACTTACGAATCCAATTTGAATTGTCCAAGCGAAACTCCTGAACGAACTTTAAGAAAAAATCTCAGGCGAGATTCATAAAGCGTCTCCTGTGCCCTTATGGAGACACTTTTGGATACATTTCTGGAGAAACTCCAGGAAACATTATTGGAGAAAAAATTTAAGCAACTCTAAGCGAAATATATGGAGAAACTCAAATCATCCTGGAGAAAATAAACCTGAAGAAACTCAATGAGAAAGTTGTGGCGATACTGCATGTAAATTATACGAGCATCTCCTAGAAAAATGTTCTGGTGCCCAAACAGAAATTTCTTAAACAACTTTAGAATAAATTCCTCGAGCGACAAAAAGAGCATTTTCAGGAGTAACTACAAACAAGATTCCAGGACCAACTGCATCGAGACACAAAAGATGCCTAGAACGCCTGAGGAAAATTTGAACAATAAATTTGAAGCAACTTATGCAGCAACTTCAGAAGATAATGTTGAAGAAACTTCCGGAAACAATTCTGGCGTTCGATTTGAATAGGTCGTATGTTTGCTGTGATTCCTATGTAAATTCGACCTATTCAAATCGAACGCCAGAATTGTTAACAATCTAATTTTTGAATAAATTTAATGATGAAGTATTTCATCAACTTTAGAAGAGACTTATTGAAAGAATTTGCAAAAATCTTCAAGAAACTACTGGAAATTTTTCGGAAAAATCCGGAAGCTATTCTAGGAGAAATTATTGGAAACGATTAATGAGGAATTCCTGAAGTAACTTCAGGGCAGTTTCAAAGGCAAATCTAAGAGGAGTTCTTGGTGGTGTTCCAAGAAAATTCTAGAAAAACTAAAAGAAACTGCATTCTCGAAAACCTTCTGGAGCAACTTTACAAGAAATTTCAGGAGAAAATCCAGCAAACCATTTTGGAGCGATTCAAAAGAAATTCTTGTAAAAGCTGCTTGACAAGTTCTTGAAGTGGCTTCAAGGCAATTCTAGGGGCAACTTCTAAATGGTTTGTTTGAGTTTCAATTTGAAGCTCAAACGTTTTTCTCAACCAAACTTATGAATCTAAATTGAACATTTCAGAATTTTAATAAATATGCTTTAGAATTGTTCTTTTTGTTGTTTTTATGCATCGATGTTTTATGCGGCCCGCAGATCGATCCCGAGTTGCAAATTTGGCCCGCGGTATCCTCCAGCCTGAGCACCACTGACTTAGAGCGACTGAAACAACCGGATGTCGCCTCAGCATACGCGCAGAATATCGAGGCCGCGTTGCCAGACGAGGGCGAGCTCGATGAGGCCCCTCTAAAGGACTGCTGGAGTACAGTGAAAGCAGCCATCAACGACGCAGCCGAGAGCACCATCGGGTACGTGGAACGGAATCGACGTAACGAATGGTTCGACGAAAAGTGCAGAACGGTTTTGGAGGAGAAGAACGCAGCGAGGGCGGTAATGCTGCAGCAAGGGACTCGACAGAACGTGGAACGTTGTAAACAGAAGCGGAAACAGCAGACCCGCCTCTTTCGAGAGAAAAAGCGCCGCCTGGAAGAAGCGGAATGTGAAGAAATCCCAAGCAACACGACTTGTTTCAAAGCCAGTATCAGCAACATCAGTGCAATTTATTCACTGTTCTAATTAAGGACAACACAACACAATTGCTTCTTCTTTGGAACGCAAAAAGCGCAAATTTTAAATCGTTATGCAACATGAGCCAGGGGGAATGGTAAAAAAATTAAAAAAATATATTCAGACTCGAACCATGGACACCAGGAGTATTAACCACACACCTTACATACTACACCAGAAGCTCTGTGAAAGATTTGCTGCTCAATGCACCATAAAAGCTACTGAAGTTACGCGTTACTTTATTGTACCGTCTTTGCCACAAGTCAAAATGAAAAGACGCGCAAGTTTTCCGCAACACATTTGGAACCTAATCTGAACAAACAAAGCAGAGTAAGATGTTTCATGTGTGTTACATAGCACATTTAATGCAAGCTGACTGTATTGCCACTTGTGAGGAATATGTAAGCTCCGCCTCCATAAATCGATGTTAAATACGATGTTATTTGTAATTCCTATGAAACAAAGCTGCAACTTAACGATATTCGGAGTTTAAATGCAATTCAACTGACAAGATGAAAGTTGCGTGCGCTTTTATTGCAACTCTTTTAGACCAAAGCATAGAAAACCACATTTTGGATGATGTTGCAGGTGCTGCTTGGGATGGAACTGCTATGCCGTTCCCAAGAAACACGGAAGTTCTTTCAGAAGCTCGACGCATCCCGCAACGGCTTCGTGTTGCGAGCCGAAATATGCAGGGACAAAGACGGAGGCCTCTTGACGGACGGACGTGAGGTGATCGAAAGGTGGAAGCAGCACTTCGATCAGCACCTGAACGGCGTGGAGAACGTAGGCACGGGAGCCCACGGCAACAGAAGAAACGACGACGCCAGTGCAGCGGAGGATGGAAATGAACCAACTCCCACGCTGAGGGAAGTTAAGTTCGCCAGCTCAAAACCAACAAAGCAGCTGGTAAGGATGGTATCACAGTCAGGGATGCCATATATACAGATTTATCTGTATTATACAGATTTTTAAGCTTCCATACAGATTTCATTTTATATGAAATACAGATTTTTTAGCTAGAGGGGCCAATTTTTTTTTTTTTTGTATGGAATACAGATTTTTCACCCAAATTTTGTATGGGATACAGATTTTTAAAAAGTGCGATACAGATTTTTCAAAAAATCATCTGGCATCCCTGATCACAGCTGAACTCATCAAGATAGGCCCAGAAAAGTTGGCCACCTGTCTGCATCGACTGATCGTCAGGATCTGGGAAACCGAACAGCTATCGGAGGAGTGGAAGGAAGGGGTAATCTGCCCCACTCACAAGAAAGGTGACCATTTGGAATGTGAAAACTTCAGGGCGATAACTATTTTGAATGTTGCCCACAAAGTGCTATCCCAGATCATCTTCCGTCGTTTTTCACCTTAACCGAATGAGTTCGTGGGAAGTTATCAAGCCGGTTTCAACGACGGCCGGTCGACAACGGACCAGATCTTTACCGTACGGCAAGTCCTCCAGAAATGCCGTGAATACCAGGTCCAAACGCATCACCTGTTCATCTACTTTAAAGCGGCATACGACACTATCGACCGCGCAGAGCTATGGAGAATCATGGACGAAATGGCTTTCCTGGGAAGCTGACTAGAATGATCAAAGCAACGATGGACGGTGTGCAAAACCGCGTAAGGGTTTGGGGTGAACTATCCAATTCATTCGAATCTCGCCGGGGACTGCGATAAGGACTGCAACCGGATCCGTCTGGGTAGTAATATTACGATAGACGGGGATACTTTCGAGGTGGTGGAGGAATTCGTCTACCTCGGATCCTTACCTACTGACGGCTGACAACAACGTGAGCCGTGAAATTCGGAGGCGCATTATCAGCGGAAGTCGGGCCTACTACGGGCTTCAGAAGAAACTGCGGTCGAAAAAGATTCACTCACGCACCAAATGCACCATTTACAAACCGCTAATAAGACGGGTGGTCCTCTACGGGCACGAGACAAGGACCATGCTCGAGGAGGACCTGCAAGCACTCGGAGTTTTTGAGCGACGCGTGCTAAGGATGATCTTCGGCGGTGTGCAGGAGAACGGTGTGTGGCGGAGAAGGATGAACCACGAGCTCGCTGCACTTTACGGCGAACCCAGCATCCAGAAGGATACGGTGGGCAAGACATGTTGCAAGAATGCCGGACAACAACCCTGCAAAGCTGGTGTTTGCAACTGATCCGGTTGGCACAAGAAGGCGTGGAGCGAAGAGAGCACAATGGGCGGACCAGGTGGAGCGTGACCTGGCGAGCATTGGGCGCGACCGAGGATGGAGAACGGCAGCCACAAACCGAGTATTGTGACGATTATGTCATGTCTTAAATGTGATGTTGGACAAATAAATGTATGTATGTGTATGTATGTATGTAGTAATAAAACATTACAACATTCTTTCCGTATTTTGCTACTTGTGAATTACAACTGAGGATCTCGCAATCTAGCCTTGAAAATCTATCAATTTTATTATTAATGAAAATAATTCCAGTGAGGAAATGATTGCTGCTCGTGAAAAACAATCAAATTTAGCGAATGATTCTAAAAATTTTCGTCATCTTTTCATAAAATCTGTGAAAGTAATGATAATATGACTCAGGGGGTCCAAAATATATGGGGGTTTAAATTATATGGGTTACCCTATCCATTGACGTTGCAAACGTTACTGATCCATGTCATTGTTAATATGCAGAAAACATTCATATATAGGGTAGGTAATCAAAATTTGAACCAAATTGCGGCTTTCTGAAGCAGTGCAAATTTTAAGTGATTTTTTCTCCCACATGGACATAATTTACAACGGCAAAATCGTATGTACATGAAAGCCACGGGTATAAGCTTTCTGTTAAATGGTAAAAAGTTTGTATTTGCACCGAGTTTCATTGAAATATTTGATTTTTCATCAACAATGATTTTAATCTTATTTTGAACCATCGTAATCATAATTTGAACCAATTTTAACCTTAATTTGAACTACTGGCGGCAGCAGCTCGAGCAACTACAAAACATCCAATTCCATGCTAAACAATGAAAAATCACTTGAATCTGCAAATTCTTATACCTATTTTTCATTAGGCAGTGGAATCTCAACTCAGAATGTTCGAAATTCTGTAGGAATTTGGAAAATAAATTTGGATTTTTTCATCCCCCAAGAGTAAACAAAGCAACCACTAGCGCAATCTACAGGCCAACACTAGAAGCTCATCCCCGTTTACTAGTTCAATTTTAGATTACAAATGGTTCAACTTAAGATAACATTCTCCAAGTAAGAATCACTTAAATTTGATAATTTTATGACAAATAATGCGGAATATTATTCGGTTGGTCGATTCTACGATAAATAAGCTTTGACGTGTTCACATATTGCGTGCAGGGTCGTGCAATTTCGAAAGGAAAACATGACGTACGACGACTGTAGCAAATCGTTTCCCATGCGAACGGACTGCTGTGATGCTTCATCTCTCACCCAGCAACACACTCGTTCGTTGCTGCTACAGAAACAAGTGTGTATGAAACATGGGATGATACACTTGAATTTTCGTTTCATTTATGAGTCATTGAAATACTTCAACATGCTAAAAACACTATTTAAACCACATTTTTAAATAGTGGTGCACGCCAATAGAATGATAATTATGTTTTATGAAAGAGGATAACAAATTCGACCACTTAAATCCAATTAACCGACGCCCGTAACCATTGAGAGACTAGCGCGCACCAGTGAGACACTAATGCTCTGACGGGTGAAGCACAAGGAATGCGACCGGGTGGGAGACTACCGAGTGCTACGATGAGTGGAAAAGTTTTTTTTAACGACCGAGTCATTAGAAAAATGTATGAAACACTTGAAGTGACTCATTCAAATGTTGCATGAAAGTGTATCATTGAAACGAAATTGTACGCCCCTGGTACGAGTGCACCGAAAATGTGCTTTCTTTTGGGGGAAATGGGTGAAATCACAGTGATTTTTCAATTGCCTGTTTTCCATGACAAAAACGCTTTTTTCAATGCTTTTAAAGTTCATTTTATCAGGTTATATTACGGAAAGCTGTTTAACATCTTTTTCGAGACAATATTTGCCTGAAAAGTACGTCGTTTTGATGAATTTTGAAATGGTTCAAATTAAGATTACAATTTGACTAGTTCAAAGTTTGATTTCTTACCTTACTTGTTTTTAGTTTTCGGAAGCAATTTTGAAGTCAGGTCAGATAACATATTCAGGTTTAAGTCCTACTCCAATAGCATCGCTTAGAAATAATTTCCACAGACAACAGACGTAACACTTGCGATATTTCCATCGACCACGCTTTTAACGATCATTTTTAATCTTCATCGTTATGGCTTTCACAGCCAGAGTTGCACCTACAGTTTTTCTTTGCGTTTCATACTAGCGACTTCTGTTGACGATATTGAATAACGCAAGTTTCGTGGAACATTTCCACCAGAGGATGGTAGTGTGAACTAAGCGATGGGTTTTCACGAAAATTGTCCTAGGTGTTACGTCTGTTTATCTGTGTAATTTCCTTACTTATTTCAATGTCAAAAGCAAAACCCGTTCCTACACCACATCGCCTGAACGCGTTTATGTTGATGTTTTTGTTGATCTATGCGTGATCACAGAGGAACTAGACCTTGCATATCTGGCTAGAGATTAGAAGACAAATCCACCCATTCATCTACTATGCTAAGCGCGGCAGAGGCCATGTCCAGCACAGCGGTGTGGTGCAGAGGATATTGGAAAGGGAACCCGGTTCGCCCGTCTATGCAGCGCTAGTCGCCGCACGGTCTCAAGGTTGCACCACCGCACCCCGTGAGACTTCCATTATTCTTCATCATCATGCAAGTTCAGCTGCGAGCGGTGGTAGAAAACAAATGGCTAAGATTGATCTATCTCTAACATCTACTGGAAAGAATTAATCAGCAGGCGGGTTCCAACGAACATCTTTGAAAAAAGAAGATGCTGATGCTTGCAAAATTAATCAAGTTTGTATTGGTGATTTGATGTTGCATGAAGAAGAAGAAGAAAAAGAGCGATGATGTTTTGAAAAATCCCTATCCCTATAACAAAGGGGAAGATTTTAAAATGCCTCTAAAAAATCTAAAACAAAATCTAATTAAAAACGGTTTGATGTACGATGTTAGACTTTGGACGGACTACAAATTAAGTATGTACCTTATCAAGAAACAAATATTAAATTTAAATTTATACGTTCAATATGTAGCCCGCCCAAAGTCTAACACCGTACATCAAACCATTTTTAATTAGATTTTGTTTTAGATTTTATAGAGGCATTTTAAAATCTTCCCCTGTGTTATAGGGATAGGGATTTTTCAAAACATCACCCGGATGCGGCGGGATCGATTACGGCTTCGTTCGAGAGAAATTTGCTTTTCTTATGGAGTGTGCAATAATTGGCGAATTTTTAGCCATGTAACAATTGACGATTTACCCTAATGGTCAAAGAACACGAAGTTGAAGAGAGGCAGGTCAAGTTCCAGTATTAACAAAGAGCCAGAATTTTTTTTTAATTTATTTTGATATAGGGTCTTGTACAAGGGGGTAGACAGCTTTTGCTCTCGGTGCTGATCATGAGCAAATTTTGAGTAACTCTGAGCAACTCAGTTTGCTCGGTTTGCTCCGTACCTCGGTAACTGTACATAGCAACCATTGATTTCGTTTGTTTACGCAGTGAAATATAAGCAGGACACTGCATTCATGTTTCAGGATTGTCCATGCTTTTTATTTTTGGTTTGTTAAACTGTAGTGATAGGTAGTTAATTTACCAAATCTGTAGACGAATTCCGGCGCAATGTGTTGCTGATGAGCAATGGAAGAATATTTCTTGTCTTCGAACAAATTGTACGCCGGAGTTCGCCTACTGATGTGGGAAAAAGAGTGTCTACTGTACGCTTAATCGCAACCCTGCCTGAACCTGGCCAGGATTTCGTGCATGATTTTGAAATCCTGCGACTGGCCAGGCTCCATGAAATTGACTTTGAGAAACGCAGCTCTAAGCCAATAGGTGTTTAACGTCAATCAACTGGCGTCATCTGATTAGTAAGAATATCACTTATATAAAAACATAGTTGCTGCTACTATCGAACCTATAAGGACCGGCTGTCCTATGAACAATTTTCGTCAAGAATGTTATCCTACAGTAAAGCTCACACTTCTCACTGGCAAGTTGCATTAATTCGAAATTTGTGGCTCAGGTTTCATATTCGCGTTCCAATCCTGAGACTTCTAGCTCAATCAAGATTGAAAGGTCGAGTGCTTGTCATAACGCCTGACTACTTTGATCAGGGGAAAAACTTTGAGCAAATGGGAGCAACTCAGAGCAGCTCGAGAGCTCGATCAACAAAAGCTTGCTCTGAGCAGAGCTGTCTACTAGTATGGGACACGCTTATATGGAAAAAATAAAATCTCGCTCCAGTCGACTTTTATGATTCCATTTAGGTCCCATATGAACTGTACAAAATTTCAGCGCAATCGGTGAAACTATAATTTAGCGCAAGCGGTTCAAAGTTTGCATAGGATTTACTATGGGAAAAGTTACACTTTCAAACAGAAAATCCCAGAGATCGCCCTTTATCTCCTTAATTCAAATCGATCAATGTTTTTTGTAGAAAAAACATTTATGAAACTTTCCTTCGAAGACCGCAAAACGATTGGATACTTGTGGAAAAAGTTATTGATTTATTACCGATTAGTGATCCAGCGAACGGCTTTTTGTTTTGTCTTATCAGCAGCACTGCTGCTGCCGTTGTTGCATGGGGTGGCGGGAGGCATCACCACCCCCCGAAACAGCAGCAGCCAAGGCAGCAGCTACAGTGCTGCTAATAAAACAAAACAAAAAGCCGTTCGTTGGATCATTAATCGGTAATAAATCAATAACTTTTTCCACAAACATCCGATTGTTTTGCGGTCTTCGAAGGAAAGTTTCATAAATGATTTCCCTACAAGAAACGTTGATCGATTTGAATTAAGGACACAAAGGGGGACTTCTGGGATTTTTTATCTGAAAGTGTAAGTTTTCCCATAGTAAATCCTATGAAAACTTTGAACCGCTTGCGCTAAATTATAGTTTCACCAATTGCGCTGAAATTTTGTACAGTTCATAAGGGACCTAAGTGGAATCAGAAAAGTCGACTGGAGCGAGGATTTGAGATTTGTCCCACACTACTGTCTACCCCCTTGGTCTTGTACCATTTGGGCAGGTGTACCTATTTTGGGCACTTGCCGCTATAACTAAGCCAACCCAACCAACATTTTTTCTGCATAAGAGTTTATTGGACCTTTCATCCAAAGGCGTTTGCTCCATAAGCTGTTATGCAGCTACTTTTGTTAGTAGGGAATTTCAAACCGATTGATTTGATTTTTTGTATAGAGTTAGGCACGTGCAGAATCTAACTCTATACAAAAATTCAAATCATTCGGTTTGAAATTGACTAAGTTATAGCCGCAAGTGCTCAAAATATGTTCACCTGCCCGAGCAAAGTCGAATAACAGCCTCATAACAAAATGATAACTAGTGCTCACTCCAGAACTCATTTAACAATTTTGTGTTATCATCCTGATAATTCATGTTACCGCACCTGTCAAACTCTCAAGCTTCATCAGCGACAACAACATCGACAGTTAGTTATCAACGACCGAGCAGATATCTCTCTGATAACAAAATGAGTTTTCAATCAGATCAAATCAATTGATTTACAGAAGTTGTTATCAGGTTGCCTTTGATGATAACATAATGAGATATTTTAATGATATCATCGGTATAATTGGTTGTTATCATATTTGTTATGTTGCCTGTTTATTCAACCAAACTGAGAACAAATTTAGTTAATTATTTTTGATATCAGATAACACAGTATGTTATCCGTTTATTATGAAACTTTGCTCGGGTGCCCAAATGGTACAAGACCTAGTAACTAAATTCAATAACAATTTCACATTTACCACTAACCAGATTAATAATATTCGAATTTATGAAAATCCACACGTATACAATACAATCTCATTAGTAAGCTATCTTATGTGGTTCAAGATGTTTGACGTCAAATCCAGTATAAATTAACCTTTCGATGGCGGCGTCTACTTCCAATATATGCGAAGGAGCTCTCTACTACTCTCAAAGTCCGGATGATTCTAACCCGCCGGCGCGCAGGTAAAATCAGCAATTCATCAATCGCTCGGGAAGTATGTGACCGGGCACGTGAGTTTCGCAAAAACTGCTCACCCGCGGGTTGCCACCATCTAATGGTGGTATGAGGTGTTTTTTTTTATTGTTCAAGTGCGCGCATTATTATTTGCTTGAGTTGGTGAGTATGTACACACATTAATTTCACGGGTTGAATTGTTTGGTCGTCTTACAATTGAAGTTCATTATCGAACTGAAGTTAACGTGGAGCACAACATCCGAAGGTTGGTAACTACTTCCTATGTCGAGTTACCGGTAAATTTCTGTTGCAACATCTTGCGCAAAAGAAGTAACATGTTTGCCTACAAAAAGTAACAAATGATTTGTGAATAATTTACAGATGATTCATTGATAGCTTTTCAATATTAGAATCTATCTATATGTATAAAAATAAGTTTGAAGTCCCTTTGAGGCAACAAAACTCACGAACGGATGAACAGATCTGCATGACTCTTGCACGGTTCGATTCGTGTTCATGGAGGCTATGCTAGTAAATAGAAAAAGTTACAAAAATGAACTAAAATGTAGAAAAAAAATGTGAAACTACCACAATTTGTATGAACTGAGAAGAAAATCAACACGATAGCAAAAAAAATACATCTAGAATGTCATGGTCCAATGAACCTAACAGTTGTCAAACCACCACAGCCACAAATGGCAAAACAACGTTTGCCGGGATAGCTAGTTCTTAATAAGAATATTGGAAGTAGGGTATGAGTGCCATAAGTAATCTCACGCTTCCAAATTCATCCTATTCGAAAACAAGCGATTATGGCATCGATTGATTCCGCTTCATGCGTTTCACTTCTAACAAAAAATACAAAATAAGAAACAACACAAACAGCGCTTCAATCCTTTGTTTTAGTAGGTAGTCATTTGGACTCATATTTATTGTGCGTTTAGCACTAAATTGATTTCCGAAAAAACTTCATTGACTTCCGCTGCCTTTCCTATGCGTTAAACATTACGTCGGAAGTAGTGCGCTGTATAGCAAACCAGATTTACTGTACAGCGCACTACTTCCGACGTTATGTTTAACGCATAGGAAAGGCAGCGGAAGTCAATGAAGTTTTTTCGGAAATCAATTTAGTGCTAAACGCACAATACTGTTTATTGACGACACTTTACCATTATTGTGGCATTCATGTAGTATTGGATCAATATAAATTATCGAATGGTTCCATTTTTACGTAATTTTTTTTTTTCGTTGATTCCCGAAACGATCCATGGATCTTGGCGAAAGTTCGAAGAAAGGTGCGAGTGACTCATTAAAACTCCTGGCTCAGCGGGATGGGGATCTCCAAGACTGCTCAGTACCATCGTTTGGAGTGACGTCAACGGCGTCATGATCGCATTTTTTTTTTTCGCAGTCAAGTTCGCAGATTGTGAACAATCCTCGGTACCCATTACGTAATTTATTTTTAATCCTTTTCCTGTCAGATCGGTGTAACACGCTAATAGTTATTTATGTAACGAATTGCAAAATGATGACTTTTACAGCACGAATCGTACATTTATCTAACGAGGCTTGGCGAGTTGGATAAGTATGACGAGTGCTGTAAAAATCGAGTTTTGCAACGAGCTACATACAACATTTTTTGCAATCAGAAAAAATAATCACTGTAATATGATCAGTTCCAACAGCATCATCATGCTTCCTGGTGGCTGAACGGGATCACCCACGTGTTCCATCAAGCTAGACGCAAAATTTGAATCAAGCAAGCTGTGCTATAACCGTCACAGTTTTTCAAGCTCTTGATGTGGAAACACACGTTGTTGGCCAAACAATTGCATTATGATTCATAATGCAACTCAAATGAGTAAATATTCTCAAATTTTTACTGTAAGTTCATCAACTAGTTGTGTATCAGTGGTTTGAATTTGGCAAAGATCGGTCTATTCTGCACGAAGTTATAAAGATTATAGAAAAGGGTATAATTATCCGATAGCCAAATTTGAGCTGTTATATCTCCGGATTCAATGAACCGATTGCATTGAAATTTTGATCATTTATGACTAATATAATGAACTTTGAAAAACATTGGACTTAATTTAAAATTATCAATAAGAAAAAAAAGTTATAGCGATTTCATTTATTCTATGTTTTTTTTAGTAAATGTATCTATTTATCATATGCATCCCCAATTTATTGCCGGCCATTTGGTTACTTTCCTTCGAAACATAAATATTTTCAAGTCAATTAGAGGGAATTTAAATGAACTGTAATTGCTATCCCAGATTTTGAAACGATGATGAAGTTTTGGATAAATTAGTGTTATATTGGAAAAATAATCAAATTGTTATAATTTTCTTCCGTGTAAAGAATATTTAGTTTAGTCAAAAGTTTTTCAAAGTTCATTATATTAGTCATAAATTATCAAAATTTCATTGCATTTGGCTTATTGAAACCGGAGATATAACAGCTCAAAGTAGGCTATCGGATAATTATACCTTTTTCTAGAATCTTTATAACTTCGTGTAGAATAGCCAGATCTTTCCCAAATTTAGACCACTGATACAACTAGTTGATGAACTTACTGTAAAATATTGAGAATATTGTATGCCCTTTTCGAAAAGTTATAGCTACATATTTGAACATTTTTTGAAAAGTGAAAATTTTACCTATCCCAGTTATTTTGAGTATCCCCTGTACGTCTCCTACGCTTGGTGTCCATACGGTCCTGCATATCATGCGGTTTCTTCTTCCTCCTCTTCCACACAATTGTGGTCCAAGCGGGGTCCTCCTCCTGATCCGCCCTAACTTGTGGTTGCTGAGGACCTAACAATAATGGTCGCAACCCCCTGTTTCCTTCAGTCCGGGACGGACCGGCCTTTTCAGACCCACCCTTCCCAGCTTTCCGGAACGTCTGGGTCCAACTTACCGGCATTATTGCTGGCTTACTAATCTAATCTAATCTAATCTAATCTAACACATGCGCAGCCAGTACAAGAAAGCATCCTGGAAAATAATCGGGTTAGATTACGCCCGATTATTTTTCTTGTCAATATTGATGATTGCAGCATATCGAAGATATGACACAATCATCAAAGCGGCCAGGCCTACTGCGCAGCGTTTACCGCAAAGATGATTCTTTGAAATGATTCGATTTCAATGA
The DNA here is from genome assembly GCF_035046485.1 of Aedes albopictus. Taxonomy (NCBI): domain Eukaryota; kingdom Metazoa; phylum Arthropoda; class Insecta; order Diptera; family Culicidae; genus Aedes; species Aedes albopictus. The sequence continues at coordinate 332,930,787 of NC_085137.1, read as the reverse complement.
ACTTTCATTTTGAATCGAATCACTTCTCGAATCTACAGGGGAGGAAGGATGCGGGGACATACCGTACCAAACGCTCCGAGATTTAAATATGTGAAATAAAGTATTTTGTTGTATAAATAGATGTTAAAATGAGAAATGAAGCATGAAACGTTCTCACCGAATTTTGTTAATTCATCCGTGTATCCACTTGAGGAATGAAACTTTCGACGTTCCGTGGCCCATTGTTGATGACGGGATCCATCTTTAACTCCTGCACGTAGATACGTCACTATGAGAAGATGCATCCGATTCGGCCAAACCAAAACTCGCGCACGGCATCTTTGCATTAACTCGAAATCACTGCACTATCGAAATCTCCAAAAGCACCACTAGTCATTTCACAATTGACCCAACATCCAACACAAAAGTCTGCGGATCATTTGATACCACAAAACCCACGACATCTTCCATTCGAAGTTAATTTCTGGATGGCATAACACCAAACGGTTCACAGCGAGCGGTGAAAAACCCTTTTTTTTTCTTTTTCGGCTGGCAGCCTTCAAACACGATGCAGGAACTGATCGCACACGACCCTGCACCAAAAGCACTACCGATCACGAAACGTGCAGCACACAGTCCTGTGAACAACGCAAATCACTCCGGATGATGAAGCGCCGGTGATTCTATCACGGGAACGTCACAGAACAAGAACGTGTTACCGGCATTATTGCTGGCTTACGGGATTAAAGAAAGCCTAGCCTTAGGGGCACCGCATGGTAGCTACTCACCTGACGGCTACCTGTAAGCGCTTATCAAAAGCAGTCGCATTCGCCACTTCTTTTGGCTTCCTGCGAAAGCGAACCTTTGCTTTCGCCGGATCTGCCGCTGCTCCAGTTTCCATGGCATTCTCATAGTCTTGCTTGACTGCTGTCATTGAATTTCGAAGTCTCAGCTGGGCCTGCTTACGGAGACGAACCAGCCTTGGGCTGAAAGTCTCGTTAACCGTTATGTGGCCGGCAAACTTTTGGCTTTTTTCTACACCGTGTATTTTAAATGGGTGCTGGGTACCCGGGTACCCTGCCGGCCACATAAGGGTTAATAAAGTTAAAAAAAGGCCTGCTTAAGGACCTTGCTGATGATGTACTTCGAGGGTGTAAACTCAATAATGCAGTCAAGTTGCTGCGCATCCACCTCCATCGCAGAAAGCCCATCTCGATTTCTCATCAACCACGCTCCGTCCACTATACCACCCGGGGAGGAAATTGGGTTACCGACGCTGACACTACGTGCACAACTCTCTACTCCCCCTTCTTATCTCCTTAATGGAGACTTAGCCAAGGGGCTGTCCTTCACGATTTCGACATCCCTCCCTCCCTTGTAGGATTTTTTTGCATGGGAAACGACATGTTTGTGTAGGGCGGGAAAGATTTCTAAACACAAAAGCCCCCCCCCCCCCTAAACCCACAATTTAATTGACAGCCCCCAACCCGCTTCTCGCGAAGGGATTACTAGATAAGTAGTATCAAGATATCGTTGTTGACGTTTCCATTCGCATCCTTCAGAAAGGTCGTGAATACCGCATCTACGATTCAATTATTTAAAACTAACATTTCAAATGCATTCCCGGGATGTACCAGAGGATTTCAATAGCGCACCAAGGGTTTTCAAGGGGTTTCAGGGGTGCACCATGAGGTTTCAGAGTGTTTCAGAAGATTTCAGGAAGTCCCATGGACGTTTCAGAGGTGTTTCAGGGAATCTCAGGGGTTTTATGGGTGTATTATGGGGCTTAAGGGATTTCAAAGGCGTTCCAGGGGTATTCCAGGGAGAGCATTTCAGCCGATGTTTTTCTGGAGGGTGTCATTGGAAGTTTCAGGGAGTACCAGAGTCAAGTATCAATAGGTCCATGATGCTTCAAGAGGTTTCAGTGATTCTAGGGGGTGTTTCAGAGGGCCTCAGGGATTTCAGGGGCTAACATGTGGTTTCTGGAAGTTTCAGAAGCGCTCCAGGGGGTTCATCGGGGTTCATCGGGGTTCACTGGGGGTTTAGAGGCGTTCAGGGGTGTTCCAGGGTGTTTCAGAAGCATTCCAGAGGAATTTCAAAGGGGTTTTAGAGCAATCCAAGGGCGTTCCAGGGGTGATCCAAGGGGTTTCAGAGTTTTCTGGAGCGTTCCAAGGGTTTTCAAAAAGGTTTCAGTGGGTTTAAGGAGTATTTCAGGGATTCATAGGGCTTCAGAGGCATTCCATGGAGCTTCAGGAGGTTTTGGGGAGTCCCATGCACGTTTCAGGAGGTCTCAGTGTATTTCAGAAGTGTTCCATGGGACTTCCGGGTGTATTAGAGATGTTCCCTGGAATATTAAGGGGCTTCCTTAGGGTTTCATGAGGTTTCTTGGCTATTCAGGAGCGTTTCACAGGTTTTCAAGGAGTTTCACTACCATCACCTGGTGGAAATGTCTCACTGCGTTGTGCAATATCGTCAACAGAAGGCGCTAGTATGAAACGTCAAACGCAAAGAAAAACGATGCGCGCGCCTCTGGTTGTAAAAGCCACAACTATGAAGGTTTAAAATGATCGTTAAAACCACAGAGAACAGACATCCAGTCTAGAACAAATTTCATTCGGAAAGTTGTGTAAGGACTTGAATCTTTACTTGAGTAAGGTTGCAAACCAATACATGATGACACCACTAACGCCACCAAACACCATATTGCCACAGTCGGTGAATTGGAACATTTCAAATGGTGAATTAAATTAGTATGGGAAATTAAGCGATTGCAGCGCCACGCTATTGCCACTTGTGTTACCGATTTCAAATGGCCGTTAAATTCCTTACACAGTTTCGGAACTGGACTTGAATGTCTGTTCTCTGTGGTAAAACGTAGTCGATTCAAATTTCGCCAGTGTTACGTCTGTTCATCTGTGAAAATACTGTCAACACTCGTAGACTTTAGTATCTAAGCTCAAGAATAGTTTGGATGATCAAATATATCCAGAAAAAAATATTTCGCTTCATGTTCTTCACTGTATATTTTCCTACTACCGAGGTATTATGCACGAAAAAATGAAAACATAAATTTCAGCACTAACCTTGCAACAATTGGCTAATTCACGTATAATATCTCGAATTTAGAGTTACATGAAATAATGAGTGCTTAGTTACAGGAATTAATCAATGCTCAGGCTCACCAAACAATATGGCAAAACATCATGGAATGAGCTCATAAAATGTTAGGTTAGCAGCTTAGTTTAATCTACCAATAAAACACTCCCATATGTAGGGCCAGACTTACTTTCAACCACGCTTCAATAAATACGTATAGCCAACCATCCAATCGAAATCGACATCAAGTACGACACTATAAGCGTGAGTTCCTCATGCTCCAGCTAAATTTCTTCCGATGCCCTTCTAATACCATCACTCTATCCGCAAACAATTAGCACATCTGATTGTACTCGATATATGTAGTCTTCATTGCCGCAATATATAGACAGGAACACGATTGTTTTCATTTCCAATGGAGATAAGCCGCAGAGCCCGAGATACACTCGCTGGAAGACAACAGACAATACATCTTATACCTACCTTTCGCGCAAAGAACAGACAGTTGTACTATAAAAAATACGCGCCGAATGTTGATTGTCCGTCCTCGGACAACTAACACCAGCATAGCACAACGCCGCCGATCAGCAGCGTCGCGCAATGACGAAGCACTCAACAAACTCATCAGCACAGAACCCGCTGCCATCGTCGTCGGTCGTGTCAGTCAGATTAGTTTCAACCTCCGATCGGGCGGGTCAGCCAGCCGTGTGCCGCCGCAGCCTCTCTCGCGTGCCTAGTGGTCGTCGTCGTCGTCGTTTTCGTCGAGTGTGTAACGCTTGGATTCGCGACGAATAAGACTTCGATTCTAATCTGACTGACCTGAGCGGGGTTACAGTGTTGCGTAAAGGTTGATCCACAGACAAACAGACGTAACACTCTGATATTTTGCATCGTACACCGATTTAACGGTCTATTTGAAAATTTGATAGTTGGCCAACTGACCACCCGTGGCACTCGCATCGTTTTTGCTCGAGTTTGACGTTTGCCCACTACCGCCACCTAGTTGATGGTCGGCCAAACTCAGTTCTTTTAGCATTGGGCGAACATGTTTCCGTGACTATGATTTGATTCGAAAAATGTTCGAAGTGTTACGTCTGTTTGTCTGTGGTTGATCTATCACTGGGTGAGAAGCATTGTGCCAGTGGGAGTGCAATTTTAATGCACAACTTGTTGCGTTCTGTGAGGAATTACATTTCAGCACAAATTGTCCTCCGTCGCAAATTGATGCATTTATGCCTGGCCAGCTAATGACGGGTTAACGTTTGAACGTGCAGTGTGGTTATCAATTTATTACGACAAACGTTCTGGTGTGTGGATTAAAGTGTATAAAAAGAGAAGATATACGATACGAATGTCGCAACTAGCAGCACGTGTCTGGAAATCATAAACCCCGACTGAATCGAAGGGCGTGCATCTGTTTGAGCCTCAATGCTAAAAGTGTCGGTATGCCACCAAACACGGACGACCGAACAAATGTGTGAAGAAGAGTCTTTAATATTCACTTTCGGAGCCGGTATCGTTCGTTATCAGAATCCACGCGGTGTCGCAGATTGATTTTCGTTTCATTGAACCTCTCTAGCATAGTAGCAGTGTTGTCAGAGTTTGTGGTGAACGTTTGTTTCTGGGCTTCTTGTCGGTTTGAGTGTGGAGTGGATTTTTCAAGGTCCCAAGCTCCATCGCATATGTGGTTCCCTCGGTATTGACCTTTCATGGTTGTCGCAGCTTCACCAAAAGATGATGGAGCGTGGAGCCAAGAGAACAAAAATATAAACTGCCGAGTTTGTTTGTCAACCAACTTGTGGCATTCAGCGGTGGTGCCCACCGATGTTTAAATCTGCATTTCACTGTAGATGAATTCGTCTCATGACTGCGTTTAAATGCATGCAAATTTGCAAATAGGGTATTGTACCATTTGGGCAGGTGTACCTATTTTGGGCACTTGCCGCTATAACTAAGTCAATTTCAAACGGATTGGTTTAAATTTTTGTACAGAGTTAGATACTGTACGTGCCTAACTCTATACAAAATTTCAAATCAATCGGTTTGAAATTGACTTAGTTATAGCGGCAAGTGCCCAAAATAGGTACACCTGCCCAAATGGTACAAGACGCTACATGTTTTAAGAAAATAAAAAAAAGTATCGAGTTTAACATATTACCCAAAAGTTATAGCTCATATGCATTGTCGTAGCTGAAGGGGGCGTTGTAGGGCCAGGCTCCCTCAGAATCAATCAATTTGATCTTAGGTTGTACACGTTGAATCATAAATTTATGGTCTGAATAAGCTTGGACTATACCGACTAGGCGACATATTTTTCTGATTAAACTCTGCTTTTCTGATGAGTGCTCCAATAGGGCAAACCCTCCTGTGATAGTCATAGCAGAGCTCGTGATAGAACTAACGGTTTCATCAGAGCATTTCTGGGTTTATGTTGTGGCCACGAAATGTGGGCTTCGTGGCCGTGCGGCTAGAGGCGTCAGTCATCTAGCCGTTTCGTAAGCCTCGGAGTGTGGGTTCGATTCCCGCTCCAGTCGGGGTAAACTTTTCGTCAAACGGAAAATTCTCCACTGGGCCATTGGGTGTTATGTGTGTTGTCCGTTGTCATATGTTAGTGCTTGTTCAGTCTGTACAACCTCTGGTTGAAGACGGTGTAGTGTCTTTTAGAAATCTTTTGGCTAGTTTTAAGCAATTCCCAGGGCCGGGTGTACGTGGTGGGCTGGGGGTCCCGGGCCCCCACATTTTGGGGCCCCCCAAAGACCTTTTTTGGTTATTATTGCAGACTACATCCCTGAAAGTGTGATAAAAGTGCACATTTGCCTCGGATCGTCTCGACGTCTTCGGTGCACTTATTCCTCTATTTACAAGGAATAAGTGCACCGAAGACCTCAACTCGATCCGACGTGGTCCTGCGCTGCAATCACACTTTGAAGGTCTGTGCACACTATTGTGTCAGTCCAATTTGGGGTGCAGTCAGCAATACACATCAACTTTATGTTTCATATTGCTCCAATACTGTTTGAAAACATAGCAATTTTTTATGCCCATCGCCACAATCCTTTATCCGGGCCTGGCAATGCAATGCCACACAGTTTTGTTTATTTGTTCACAAAAAAAAAAATCTCCGACGACATTCGCAAATGCTTCTAAACTACAGTGTAAGCTAATGCCAGCAATTTTTACATGATCTGGCCTGTAGCTGTTTGACTAGAACAGCGTAAATTGTCAGCAGTGGGCAGGGATGGGAACGCTCACTTCGAAAGAGTTACACTCACTTGCTATTTTCTCATCTCAGAAGCATGCAATCAAGAAACGTTGTATGGACGACTTTTGCCTTGGTGTTTTGTCCAAAAGTTTGCCGAATACAATAGGGGTCGCACACGCATACCGATATCGTGAGGAAGCTGCGAAGGCAACTCTCCACGAGGTGAATGTAAATTACACTCACCTCGTGGAGAGTCGCTTTAACAGCTCTGTCACGACTTTGGGATTCGTGTGCGACTCCTACTCCATTCGGCAAAATTTTAGACAAAACACCAAGGCAAAAGTCGTCCATACAACGTTTCTTGATTGCATGCTTCTGAGCTGAGAAAATAGCAAGTGAGTGTAACTCTTTCGAAGTGAGTGTTCCCATCCCTGGCAGTGGGGTGACACAGCTGTCAAACTCGGTACATCGCTGCTTCACCCATCATCGTTTTTGGTACGGCGCGTTTTGGTACCCACTTTCTGGTCGGTTTACCCTAACTTGTTCCTGATTTTCGGGTGTGTGGCTCGTGTGTTGCTAGTGCTTATTTCGGAAATTACACATTTCGAACGAACTTGTTGTTTTTGATGATTGTTTCTTTTTCTTTATCACTTTGCACGATATTATATGTAGCAGCGAAGCAGTGTCGATGTTTCCAGCGCATTTTTTCCATGAATTAAGCAATCAAAACAAAAACATTATACGCCATGTTTAATTGAATGCTGGGTAGATGATTCCGGCCCTTCGTCATCCCCCTGATTGTCAGTTAGTTGGCATTGATGAAGGAAAAGTATTTTCAAACTATACAAGCTATACATTTTATCACATTTTATTTGAGGACTATTAGTTTTCAGTGGGTTTTCAGAAAGCTTTTATCAAGCTTCAAAAATCAGGACAGCTTCCTTTAAAACTGTAATCAAACTTGAATATTTGTTTTATTTTAGTTATTTGAAAGGCTATATAATAAGGTATAACGCCATTTTATGACTTCTTGCAAGCCTTTAAGGCTTTTTACGGCATCATCAGCATCGGCAGCCATGTTAGATGTGTGGCTCGAAATTTCAAAGCTCGAAAATTCTCAGCCACGAAAGCGAATGTTCGTATGAAAAAGTAGGGTCTTGTACCATTTGGGCAGGTGTACCTATTTTGGGCACTTGCCGTTATAACTAAGTCAATTTCAAACAGATTGATTTGAATTTTTGTATAGAGTTAGGCACGTACAGTATCTAACTCTATACAAAATCTCAAATCAATCGGATTCAAATTGACTATAACGGAAAGTGCCCAAAATAGGTACACTTGCCCAAATGGAACAAGACCCTATCATCCTATATGCTCACTCGCAGTAATTGCGATGATACTTTACCAGCTGCATTACTATTGAATTATCAGTTTTTCATCACTTCAAAAACGCGGGGCAAACAATCATACAAAAGCAAAAAATCGATTATTTGTTTGAAAGCTCAATGATGCATCATGACACCTTAATTGATGATGTTATATAGTAGTTATGTGATGGTTTTATGGAATACTGCAAAAAGCTACCAATGAATAATAGGATGGGGCCATTCATTAATTGCGTTAGAGGACATGGAGAAATCTTACACATTATAGTACAACAACTTTTGGAATTTCATAAGAGCATTTCCACCGAATAAGGAGTGTATCGTAAAGTAGTTGAAAATGTTCAAAATAACCTCAAAAATAGTTTAATACAACTTTTAAGTAATTTTATTTTTGGAGATACTGTATAAATCCTTGAAAAAAGAAATGGCTGTTATGATTTTCTAAAAAAAATGTTCTTTTAACTGGGGTTTAAACCAAGATTACTGAACGCATGTTTTTAAATTTTTGCACACCTTCTAAAAAATTGAAATTGCGAAAGAAGTTCGATAATGTTCGAAAATTGTAAACTTTTTTGTGCAAATATAATAAGCTCCAGAATCCTCATGATATAGGCAAATTATTTTTTTTTTTCAAGAAAAATCTCCACTGCATTTAAGCGCAATTCTTAAAAATAAAAAAAGGCCATTTTTTAGGAACCCCTATTTTCTATGCTCCTCCAAATCATGTTTACGCAAATTAAAACTACATAAAATAAAAAATTCGCATTTTTTAAATAGGGTATGTTTTTTGATTTATGGACGAGTAAGTTAGAGTAAAATATAGAATTTTATAACCTTTTAAGATATTAAAAGCAGAACTTCAAAGTTTGACCAAAAAATAGACGTTTTTTAGAGTGGACCATTTTGAAGATAGAGGAGATTTTTCTATCGAAAATATGAATTTTGAAAGGCGGTGTTGAATGATATGTTATGTGTACATAACTGTTAACAAGCATCAAAATTTTCCAGTGTTTTATCGCACAAATTTTACTCGGTACAGCTTTTTGAAATCTTGGAAAATCTTAACAAAATTGCATTTTGTGCAGATTTTTATTTTGTGAGGTGTATTCATTTAACCATATTTTCAACAATACTAAACATTTTCCAAATTTTTTCAAGGTATTCTAAACTTAACTATATTGTGAGGATTTCATAGAAGAACCAAAATGAAAAGACCAACCCAGTTTCGAGATAGAGCATTCTGAACATTTTCAACTACTTTCCGATACACTCCTTATGTCGATTGTTTCTTTAAATTTGATTTTGTATGAATTCTTTGTATATGTAAAATTAAAGATAGATAAAACTAAATTTATTTTACCACATTAGGATTGGAGTGTGTAATAATACACAAAACACCTAGATTAAGTGTCAATGAATGTAATAATTGAATGAGATATCAATAAAGATCACTTAACAAAAAATAAAACAGATCGATAAAAAAATTGAAATTTTACATAAGCATTATGACAAAAAGAACAATCGTATTTTTCATGTTTGGCTAGCTGTTCCGGCAAACGTCGTGCTGTGTTTTTTGACATCCAGTTTCAAGCAGAAATTATTCCCAAAATGGAATCACAGATTTTCCAGCCTTTGCTTCCTTCCCGGTAATTTTTTAAATTTTTTTTTTATACGATCACGTCGGAGCCCTGCACGAGCGCAAAAGTGAAAGAATTTTGTAAATAATGAATACAAATACCATTTCATTTTATTTACATAGATATGTTAGAGTGAACAAGTTGAAAAAGTTAAGGATCAAAAAGTTATATTTTCTGTAGATATTGAAAGTTTTTGAAAATTGTTGAAATACGCATTTATGTATTTTTTATCCAATTTTAAAGTCTGTATTCGATGAAATTTGGACACTAAAAATAATGCATAAGTTTCGATTTTATTAACAAATCTGGCTGACTTGTTGACCAGAAATTTTAAATTCTGTGTAGTCAATACCAGGAAAATTTCATCAAAATCGGTTTAGTATTGTCTATACCATAAACTGTGATTTAGGAATGCTTGGGCACAACTTAACAACTTTTTTGTTAACTCGTCAAAATATCTGAAATTTAACTCGAAGTTTTTAACATAGTATCAATTAAATGGAATTTTTTTTTATCAAATCAGTTCAACACTTTTTTTAATAATTCATATAGGTTCTGACACCATTTGAAAATGGGGCCCTTTTTTGCACAAGCTGCTATAACATATTTTAAACTGATTGATTTGATATTTGGGACATGAATAGATACGTACAGTCTCTAGCCATGTTTAAAAAATCAAGTCATTCGGTTCAAAATTGACTAAGTTATAGCAGCATGCTTGCAAGTACCCAAAATAGGACCCCCTGCCCAAATGGACCCAGGCCCTAGTTTCAATAAAGCTTAGATCGTTTGAACGTAAATTTTAGACACTTTTTTATCACTTTCAAGTTTTGTGTATACTGTACTAGTTGTACTTTAAATACTTTGTAATGAAAGTACTGTCTTGATTCTTATCAACGTTTGACACTATAAAACCTTTGAAAAAACCGTTCCCTGCCCATTTTTGAGCCATATATGGCTATTATATATTATACTAGCTGTACCCGGCAAACTTTGTTTGGCTACTGCGTGTTTTGACGTTTCAAGTTTCTAGCCAAGACCAAGTCCCCGGTCAAAATGTATGCAAGATCGATTTTCAAAAACTCTCAATTTCTCCATGTTTTTTGCCTCATAAACCTTCCTTGGGTGAAAACTAACAGAACAAAACTAAGACGACCAAAATCGAACCTTCCGTTCGCAAGTTATGCGCGGTCCCACGTATGCCACTGCATATTTATATATATAGATAGATAGGGGCCGTCCATATACCACGTGGACAGCTTGGAGGGGGGAGGGGGTTAGCGAAAAGTCCACGCTTGTCCACGGAGCACGGTGGGTTGAAACAGGATTATTATCGCACTTTCATGAACCTAAAATATTTTTTCGTTATAAGTTAGCCTTAGCTGTACAGAAAAAGATTTTGGAGGCTAAAAAATCTTTCATCGGGGAAAATGAAAATAAATCCGATTTTAGTATTTTACCACTTTTCTCATATAATATGGTATTACGCAAATCTGATAAAACTAAACTCCGATAGAAAAAGTTCCCTTTCTAATAATAAATCTGAAACCATTTAGAGAGAAACGAATGTAAAAGTCTGTACAACGTGTTTAAATTTGTTTGGCGTTCGTTTCATGTATCCAGCCCACTACAGTCTGCCGAAAGTCATAAATCATAAAAGTCTACATTCCTTCCATAACACAGCGTAACAAAAATCAACTTTTGGTCTGTCTCAAGAGCAAACTTATGTGTCTCTGACAGGTTTTGGGCCGCTGAATCCGAATCCGGGCTCAGATTTGCTCCAGCACGTCACAATTATGGGCTTTTTGACTACCAGCCATTAAGCATGATTTTTTTTAAGCAATCAAAATGAATTGAGGTATAGCTCAAAATTGTGACGTGCTGGAGCAAATCTGAGCCCGGATTCGGATTCAGTGACCCAAAATCTATCAGAGACACATAAGTTTGCTCTTGAGACAAAAAAAGGTTTCGCTGTGTATATGTCTGGTACATAAATATTTGTAATGAAGGTAATCAAATTCTTACCATTAGTGCGATTCATACATTTGAAGAAGCACCATACACCTGTGACTCATACTATTTGCAGCACATACTCTCCATATGCTAATTTGCCTGAAATTGCGGGTATTAGTTGCACATACTTTGTATGCCAAACCAAATACACGTTAATATTGCGTTGCGTTGCATGGTAACAGAGTAATTCGTAGATTACATACTGAAGATTGTCATGTTAAAACTTTAATACTCCTATTCTAACTGCTTTTGTAATGCTATTTGGGAGGGAACAGCTATCCAATCAGAGATTGAAGTAAAATTGACAAGAAAACTTCCATTTCCGGCCACGCCCATCAAGGATAAGATGAAATGACACCTACTTTATGAAAGGCCAGCGACTCACCGGCGCCCACGTAAGTGTCATGGAGTTGGATATTTTGAACTGGCTGATTAGGGATTCACTATAAGCGAGTGATGCGACCAGATTTAGATTGTGTAAGTGTTTTTGAGTATATTATGTAGAAGTGTTGTTGTGAGTGTAAATGTTTTAGTATGTTTAAACATCAACGTTGAGAGTGACGTAGCTAGAAGATTTTGTCACTCCATGGGCCTTTTTGCTTCAGGGATGGGACACAAGCATTTATTACTAAACGTGCGTGACTTATTTATAAAAAATCTACCTCTGATCTGTTGAAGACTTTCGTCCATACGAAGTCCTCAAATTTTCAAAGACTGTATATTTTGTTCAGTAAATAGTCTCACCGGAGTTATCTCCTTGATAAGTAACGAATGATACTTTTAAGATTAAGTGGGCTGTTGAGTCTCTAATAACAAAAAGTTGACACAAACTTCATAAGATTGGCGTTGTCATATTATGTTAATACATTCAAGAACGACTATTCAACATTTGCTTCAAAATATGGTACACCAGAGCAAGTTGAAACAGAAGGGGTAAGATGAAATAGTGGATTTCTTATTATATTCGAAAAGCTATCAGCATTTCTGCTAAACTAAGTTCAAAAAGCTCAATTGGACAGTTTACATGAATATTAGAAAATAAGCGTGGCTAAATCACCATATTTGTTTGATGATTTCGCAATGGAAGCATCTTTCGCGGCCGTGGTATCAGCAGTGTAAGTCGTTTAGGTGTATCGCAAGCCTCAAATTGTGGTTTAGATTCTCGTTCTACACACCACTCTAATCTGTAGCCATATGGAAAGTTCTCCAGCATCCACTGTGTGTTGTTCACTTAACCCTAAAGGTATCATTTTATAAGTAACAAGAACTCCAGTAAAACTATTCACTGAACAAAATCCTCAGTCTTTGAAAATATTAAGATTTTGTATGGACAAAGGTCCTTAACAGATCAGAGGCAGAACTTTTACAAATAAGTCACGCACGATGTGATTTGAAGTGTAAAGTATGTGCAACTAATACCCGCCATTTCACGCAAATTAGCACATGAAGAGTATGTGTTGCACATGGTATGAGTCACAGGTGTATGGTGCTTCTTCAAATGTATGAGTCGCACTAATGGCAAGTATTTATTTACCTCCATTCAAGCCCGTTCACAGAAAAGACGGCATGGGAGGGGTTTTTCCTATCTTTGGCGAAAGGCGGAGGGGCGTCTAGTATATGAAGCGTAGGCAATGGAGGGGGTCACCCCCCCTTGGACAGGGGCTTGCCTCCATTACAAATATATATGTACCAGACATATGGAAGAAATGTAGGTTTTTATGATTTATGACTTTCGGCAGACTGTAGTGGGCTGGACACATAAAACGAACGCCGATCGAATTTATACACGTAGTACAGACTTTTACATTCGTTTTTCTCTAAATGGTTTGAGAATTGTTATAAGAAAGGGGACTTTTTCCCGAGCAGAGGGGAATATCAAATTAATAATTACGAAATCACAAAACTTGTTTTTATATCTTGTTGTGTTATTATTGAATTATCAATGTATTACGTTTCCATAACATGTTTTGTTGGACAATCTTATATTGTTATGACCAAGCTATTGGTATACAGCAATTAAATAACATTTAAATATCACATTTTGTTGTGGAACAAGTTTAGGTATTATTGTATTATTGAGAGTGTACAAATACTTTATTCTATTGCTATCAAAACTAAAACAAGTTTTGAAATAAAACCTACGTCATTCTACAACGCTATTTACAGCATTTCGTGAGTGAGGGGAACAACTGCATATTCTCTCATCAATTTGTCTTCCTCTTCCATTTTTTATTACAACCTTACTGAGACAAAGAGCAAGCAAACATTTTCTCACGGAATACTAACTAGTGATAGTATTCCGTGGGAAAAAGTTTGCATAATGCACCAGCAAAATTGCTGAACCATTTTTTGAAAAGTGCGCAAAGTTAGGCCCTAGGTGCGCAAAGCATGTTACGCTTACGGTATCACATTTGATAAGAGGTGTGGTGTATTACGTGACATGGAGGTGCTGTAATGTGTACAAAACCAAGTCCCTGCTGGGCGGCGCGAGGTTTGAAATTGACTGAGTTGTAGCTGAAAAGTACCCTACATACATCAAAACGAGAACATAGCAAACGATATTGAAGGTGGGGTTTGAAAGGGACGTTCCAGATTCCGCCTTTGACATGGGAATTTCAATGATAAAAATGTCAAACTTATTGAGTAAACTTGTTTGAACGAATCTAATACAGACAGCTGAATCCAAAATTGTAGATGGTTTTGAATGGGATTTTTCAGAAATATTTTGTATTTTCACATGTTTCCCCTATCTTTCCAGAGGATGAAATCGGTTCTACCTACTTGTGATCAAATATTACACGAACAGTTTAAAATACGCCTATTAGGGAAGAGAGAAACTGAAGTTCGCAATGATTGTTCCGCCCTTCTCACATGATGGTATAAATGTGTATAGCATTCTCAGCCAACACGAAGTCAAATATGATGTAGAATAGGATGCTAAAGGGCAGGCCATATGCGTCAATACTTCCATTTAACCACGGGTAAAGTGTACGCATATCGCCTCCACTTTAGCATCCTATTCAACAGCATATGCGATCGTTTGATATCATAACTGATTTTGCTTTCGGAATGTTATCAATAACTCTTTAATATCAAAATTTGTTATTGAAACATTTTCCAAATTCACTGTTATTAAGTTGTTATTGACACTTACAAAACATGTTATTGAATTGATTTTCTAGGAACAAATTTTTGTTATGTGACTTGTTATTTTGCCGCTTATGACAGACAAGTTTATAACTCAATATGTTATGTTAATAACATAAAAATTACTAATTCCATTATGCAGTTATTTTACCAAAATAACACATTTTGTTATGCTGTTGTTATACTCTTCTGCTCGGGTTCTAGCGGAGTTTGGTTTCATTATATTTGCGTAATACCACATTATATGGGAAAAGTGGTAAAATACTAAAATCGAATTTATTTTCATTTTCCCCGATGAAAGATTTTTTAACCTCCAGAATCTTTTTCTATACAGCTAAGGCTAACTTATAACGAAAAAATATTTTAGGTTCATGAAAGTGCGATAATAATCCTGTTTCAACACACCGTGCGGAGAGGGCCCAAGTAACCAAAAGTTCCGCTTCCCATGACAAAATGCACTTTCAAGTTCCGCCAAGTTCAGATAAAGTTCCAAACGGAACTTTCTGGCTGCTTAAGAGGCTAACGATGAGCCTTGCTGGAACTTCGGTCACAAGTTCCGGCAAGGCTAATCGTTAGCCTCTTAAGCAGCCAGAAAGTTCCATTCGGAACATTATCTGAACTTCGCGGAACTTTAAAGCTGCTTAAGATGCTATGTCGGAACTTTGTCGGAACTTTCAAGTTCATAGAAGTTCAGTTCAGTAGCATTGTGTTTCAATGAAGATTAAATTTATTTCTTTTACAGAAAACAACTGCTTAAGCGTACACGAATAAAAGACAAATATGAATTTATCAAAAAAAAAAAAAATTGCCGCCCATCGGATTTGAACCGATAGTCGCTGCGTGAGAGCCCTACGCTCTACCACAGTACTACAGCTGCGATTGAGTGGACCGCAGGTAAAGTCTGACTTGAATCGATTTTCTGTCGGCAGCTAGTTTTGCACATTTGTACAGTAGTGAAGTTAGCTTGACTTTGTCAAGTGTCTTCAGCAGCGCAGCGGTAAGTCGGCAGGCTATCACGCAGGAGAATCCAGTTCAAATCTACATAGCAGCATGGGAAAATATAATTATCAGCAGCAATTTCCAGACGTGAATCACAAACCTCCATCAACAGGGTGTGATTCAGAAAACACATTTTTGTTTCTGCATGAATTTTGACAAAGTTCGGTCAGAAGCTGCTTAGAAGGCTATCCAGCGTGCTTATGTGAACTTTCAAGTTCCAAAATTACTTAAAAATGAAGCTGCTTAGAAGGCTAATGAGCGACCTCGAACAAGCTGCTTAGCTTATAAAGTACCCTTTTATCTGAACTTTTGGTTACTTGGGGGGGGTGGGGGTTCGTCAAATGTCCACGTGGACAACATTGACATATAAATTAGGAAACAAGAATCTACAAACGAAACTAATTATGTCGCATTATTGATGAGATTCTCTTCAACAGTTCTTTCATACATTTTATTTTATTATACATTGTATTTTAGTTGTAAGTTACTTCTTCAAGGACAAAATCATGGTATTGATGCACAGACTAATTCTGGAACTCGATTTGAATAGGTCGTATGTGCTTTTGTCGATATAATATTCGATTAGTTGGATACGCTTCTTATAGCGGAAATTGTTGAAATTTTACAAAATCAATACAGGTAATCTTCGATATAACGTACCCTCGATATAGCGTACCCTCGATATAGCGAATTCGATATAACGTACATTTTGCTTCGATATAACGTACAACATAGAACATTTAAAATTTTCCCGTGAAAAACCCTCAGATAAGCTACGAAATCACTCAAATCAGTGTATTCTTGCAGTTTTAGCTTTGTTAACAAAAATTAGCTCAAATTGAGGAAATTTTTTGTGTACGTTATATCGAAGCAAAATGTACGTTATATCGAAGCACAAAAAACGAAATTACTTTTTCATGAAAACTCATGTTTTTCAATAATGTTTTTGTGTATTTCACCGAAATCATTATCTGGGTTTAATTTCACGTCGAATTCATCATAACTAACATAAAAAATATTAAAATTTTCTCTGCTTCGATATAACGTACACTTCGATATAACGTACAAAGAGAAAACTTTTTTGTACGTTATATCGAAGAGTACCTGTACATACAACCGATTCCTTACAAAATAGGCTTTCCGTTTTATCATTAACAGCCACCGAAATATCATCCATATTTCTACTATCGATGAAAGCACATACGACCTTTTCAAATCGAGTTCCAGAATTTGTTTTAAATTATCAGAATTTTTATTTACTTAGTTTTCTTCATCGAGAAATATTGTGGAGATTTAAAATGGAGTGTACACCATGCAAATGTTGATGTTTCAGTCCAGGGCTGAAAATCGTCGCCGTACGACCAAAAAAGTCGACGACGAGAACGAAAACTAGATCGTCATCGTTGCTCGTTCCACATCGGATGACTCATTCAAGCCAGCGAATCGTCGTGAAGGGCTTGCGTCGTGACGAAAACAAAATCTTCATTCGCTTTGTTTCGCTCTTCGTCCAAGTGCATCTAGCCGACGGAGTCAATGTTGCCACCAGCAACACACAAAAAAAAAGATTTTAATAAAAAAATATTTGCACCTGGAATCAAACAACGAACCTCCATATTGCCAATCCAGCACTCTTACCAACTGAGCTAGTGAGGTTTCACATCGTCGTAAGTGCCGAAACGCCAATAAAAGCTATTCCCAGTTGGCGTTCGCTTGGCCCGTCGTCGCTCATTTCCAGGGAACAAAGAGGACGACGGAAAAGTTGGTGGGTGACTATTTATGATTGAGCTTCGTCGTGACGCCCGCAGTCGGCGACGAAAAGGCTAATCGTCACCGTTGTTCTTTCGGACGAAGATTGTTTTATTGTTATCTTCACGCAGTGGTGACGAGAAGGACGATTGTCAACCCTGTTTCAGTCAGAAAATTTTCATTGAAGTTCTTTATGGATTTTTCGATGTTTCATATCAAATTTTTAAACTACTTCAAAGTTTCAAAATACATGTAGGAATTTGCAGGCTAACCTCAAAAACTTTTTTTTGTAGGTTCCTTTAAAATTTAAGATGTTTCTAATGGATTCCTCTCTCCTCTTCTTGGCGTAACGCCCTCACTGGGACAAAGCCTGCTTCTCAGCTTAGTGTTCAATGAGCACTTCCACAGTTTTTAACTGAGAGCTTCCTCTGCCAATGACCATTTTGCATGTGTATATCGTGTGGCAGGCACGAAGATACTCTATGCCCAAGGAAGTCAAGGAAATTTCCTTTTACGGATCCTGGACCGACCGGGAATCGAACCCGTCACCCTCAGCATGGTCATGCTGAATACCCGTGCGTTTACCGCCTCGGCTATATGGGCCCTCGTTTCTAATGGATATTAAAGTCTTAACCTCAGCAATACAATTTAGTTGCTGTAATTCTTGTTTTTTGTAAGAATCTAAGAAATATAATCTTATCTCAACAAAAATCTAGGATTTAAAATTAACTTATCTCAACGAAGCAATCAGACAATCATAGATTGAACAAACATTCTAAAAACATCGTCTTCAATCAGAGGCTGTACAGACTAAACATTGAACAATTGCTAACCTTAGACGATGGGCATTACAAAAAAAAAAAAACACCCAGTGAAGAATTTTCCGTTTGACGAAAATTTTCACCAAATGGAGCAAGAATCGAACCTACACTCTCACAAACATGAAGCTGAATTAAAAACAATGTTGAAAACTTGTAGGTACCTATTTTGTGCTACCTACTTGTTTGTATTCTATGTGAAGCTATAGAATATTTGTATTTTATAAAGTTTTCAATGTTTAAGACATTGTTTACGAAGAAAAAAAAAACAATATTTAAAAACAAAACTTTTCAAAATCACTTTTTCCATTTATTTTGGAAATATGAAAAAAAAATCTTTTTTTTTCGGATGTCCACGTGGATATTGAGGGAGGGGGGTAGGGGTCAATGAAAAGTCCACGCTTGTCCACGGGGAGGGGGGAGGGGGTCAAAAACCATGAATTTTCTGTCCACGTGGTATATGGACGGCCCCATATTGCTTTAACACTTTCATAGCTATAACTGTTTGAATGTCATAGTATAAATTAAAAAGTTTTGCTTTTGCGACTATGTGCCCTGCGTACGACTATAACTTTTTAACGATTAGATAAAGTTGAATGAACGCAATATTCATTAGAAACGACACGGTAACATTTAATGTTTCCAATGGACTATTCGCTCTTTGAAGGAAACACGACACTGACAGCGGACTAGCATACAACGCCCTGTGGTACAGTCATATACATTTCTTGATTTATTGATTTGTCTTTATTAAAGAGACTTTCAGCCCTTGGCATATACATTTCTTGACAGTTGCGACGGGAATCGAATCCACGCTCCTCAGCATGATACGGCTATATATGCTTGGTGACACTAGCCTCACGACCACGAGGCCACAAATGTACAGTATTCATACAAAATAATTTTAAACTGAAATCGGTTCAGTATTGTCGACTCTAGAATAAAAACGCAATGTTTTCAAAAATGTTGTTTGTCAAAAGTTGCCCAAAGTTGTGTAACAATTAGGAAAGATGGAAAACTCCATGCTGTCCAAAGGCCAAAGACTACCATATTGTAAGAGGCCTACAAGCATCTCCAGATTAACAAATTGAACACTAAAATACACATCAGATGTTAATCTATTGAGTTACCCGGGGGAATGGACTTATATGCATTAGCGTGGGTCAACGTTGTATCGTTGTATGGGAAAATTTAAAATTGATCAGATTCAATCAGATCAAAGTTTTTAAGATGCCCATTAAGGTCCCAAAAACTGTGCAAAGTTTGGGCATGATTGGTTTAACCCAGATTTTGCGCATCGCGATTGAAATTTTTATAGAATTATACATGGAAAAAAATAGTATTTAGTATTTTTCTTGAAAGTTGAATAAAATTTATACCATAATACCGAGTCACGTTAAAGTGAAGCCCAGATTATATCGAAAAACTTTGTCGAAGACCGCAAATCGATCCAATGCATGTGGAAAAAGATACACTCTTGGAAAGTCAGCACAGATCGAAAAAAGAGTGTAAAATTCTGTGACATATGATGCACATGATTGGAGCGTGGGATATCACAGAAGTTTGCATGACATATCATGTAAAAGTCATAAGATATCAAGAAAAAAATTCACCATGACTCTGAGTGTTTACATGACATATATAACACAAATTTACATGATATATCATGTAAACCATCATAACGCTAAGTTTACATGATTAAAATGAAATTTACATGACGTGCAATTCTCATTATTTGTATCTTTGAGGCCAAAAATTATGATTTTTCTTCATTGTATTTCTTTTACATGTCATCTAATAGTTAAGAACACTCAGGCGATCAGTCGGTTGTAACTTTTGTTATAATAAGACTTGGAACCTTTTGTGGAAAATACAAAAAAGTTATTTTGCCCATATAAAAACCCACGCTAATACGCATTTCGTGAATTGATTGCTTTTAATTTGCGATTATTTTGTATAGTGAACATGTAATATTTTGTTACAAGCTTTTATCCACGGTGCAATCATTAATCGATTATCTCGAAGAAAAAAAATCCTTCATGTCTGGATATTTTCAGTAAACTTTGTGATGAAATCAATATATCTTGGAAACGGTAGTAGTTTGCATAACTTTGCCATACACCTTTTATATTGCAAGTTATGCGTATTTTCATGAATGCTGGTCCAAAAAAAATTCTCACAGGGTATTCAAATAGTTTTACAAATTCCAACTGCTTTTAAATGTACATTTTTGTTCATCGTTTCTACATCTTGACCCACAATAGAATAAACTGCATTACATTTTCGCTATAACATATCAAAAGATAAAAAAAATAAAATACTTGATAAGAGGGGATTAGAAGCAAAGGGTGTAAGGGACAAAAGCGCGTTTTCGAGTAAATGAGGCTCACAGTTTTTCATAAATTTTCAATCCCTTACAAAATGTATGAAGTTTCAAAATCGACCCAATTTTCTCTGATTTATTGCAAATTTTCTAATCATTGTACAAATGATCTTTAAAAGGTTTCTAACAGCATGAAATGTGAAGATTTTGTTTATATGGTCAGCACAAAATCGACAAAAAGGTCACTCTTTTGCATCTGTGCCCCTTATAAATAAATAATTACTCAGAAATTCCCAAATATATTGCCGAAGATTGAATGTATTGATTTATTTACTGATGTACGGTTGTTGGGGGTCACAATTGGTAAAAAATGTCATTGTTCTGCAATTTTTGCTTCTTCGCATGAAAAAGTACTTCGATAATGTTCTGGTCAAGGTTGATACTACTTACTAATAATGTATTATATGATGAATTTGTGTTTGAGATTCTAAAAAGTATCAATCCACCCAAAAGTGTGACGTTTCATCGATTTAAAAGTGGCATTTTGAAAATTGATTATTTTCAAGCTTTTTTCGATGATTTATCAAAAATTAACTAATTGCTCTAAACCCTCTTTTTTGACAGAAACTACTGACAACTACGAGGATGGCTCCATAAAATGTTTGATTCGCAATATTTGATGACATATTTCATATTATTGACTCAATCTCGCACCTCTGACTCATTATCATCCTTTTTTGAACCTGGGGCTACTGCTTTGGGGCGAATCCGACGACTACTTCTTGCTGTGTACATTTTTTAAGGAGAAACATCAGAAAATACAAATATGGCTGCCATAATGGCCGACTTGGACCCCTACTCACGCTTTCATTATGACATAATGACGGATTTTGTGATGAGATTACTGGAGTGTTATTTTTTCTGAAGCTCAGGTGAAATTTGTGGAAATTAAAAAAAACGCCAAAACAGAAATATTATAGTTAGGAATCTTGAGCAGCAGGCCCATGCACAGAAGTTTTTCCAGGGGTTTTTCCCAATTTCGGCAAAAGGCGGAAGGGCGCCTAGTGTATGAAGCGTCGGTAATGGGGAGTTTAACACCCAAAACACCCCCCCCCTCCAACCTCCCCTCCACAACTTGTGCACGGGCTTGTTAGGCAGACTAGTAAAAAGTATCAAAACACTGCCTTTAGTAGCATGGTGTGAAGAATTTACGTTACGAACCTTATAGTTCCCCTGAAATCCCAAGCCAATTTGAATGAGCAGAATATAATTCAAAATACCCATGCATTGAAGAGCTACATCCTCTATTCAATAAAGACGATCTTTCGAAAGATGAATGGTAAGACATAATACTAGACTAGAAGAACAAGAAGGAAAAGAACCAACCTTCTTGATTGACCTTACTCCATAAGCATAAAATACGATAAAATAATCTTTATGAAACCATTGAACGTAACGTAACTGACAACACTGCTGATAAGAATCTTCATCAAAACCTTACCAGGTGTCATAGATATCAGCATTTTTTTATCTTTGCCCACCCAGGTGTTCAAACGCTAGCACAACGTTCAAATTGAGCCCTGACATCAGGTGTTACATTTGTAATTAATAATCCCAACAAAACTCACGCTCGATACAAGCAAATGACAAACATTATCGTCACTTCCACGCTCCATCGTGCTTCAGTTGTTTCCACCAACAGCAAAGTGGAAAGTCACTTCGCAACGACAACTCACTCTCTATATATGTGCCTAAAAGACCCAGACCTTTGGTAACCACATTGCATGGCAAAATTCAGAAGCCCCGAAAATAGCGAAACTGTTTTTCATCGTTATATTAATTTGAAGGTTATTCACACGAAGCTCCGCAGAAGAAACGAAAAGCTCAATTTACAACTGCACAGGAAAGTTATTGTGATATACAGATCAAACGGATGGAGAAGTGAGAGGAAAACAGCAGTGATGTGAAGTCTGTGTGTGCCAAAGTCGTTTAGCAAACAGAAGCATTTCTACGTATAGTGTACAAGTGCAATATACCTACCTAGCTAAGTATCGAAAGCGAAAGCCAGGAAAATCAGTGATAAAAGGGAAAAATGTGCCAACCAAGTTGCCAAAACGGAATCAAGGAAAGTGCTTAAATTAGGGTTTGAGAAGATTTTCTCCATTCTTCTTGCCGGTTAAGAAGGAAAAGGGGGAAAAGCTTCGCATGTACGTTGTACATAGATACCGAAAGGGGCGCTGCATAACGAGTCTAAAGGAAAACTTCGCAACGACAAGCTGCTTCAGCAAAATCATTCTTAGTCGTACTATCAACAACGTGGTGCTTCCAAGATGACCCTGCCAGACACACTGAATCCCGGCCCGGAGGTCGTCGATCAGCTGCGGCAAATGTTCAAGCAGAAAATGGAGCAAAATGCGGCGAAAATCCCTGGTAAGTAGAAATACCACTTGCAGTAGAAGAGTCGTGGATTAGCGAGAATGCATTATCTTGAGGTGTTTGCTCTTACATATGTACGTTGTGTTGTGATGTTTACGGTTTGCGAGAGATAAGAAATTGATAGTATGATGTAGCTGCATGGGAATCATCTTTATGAGGGTAAAGTCCACAAACGCGATACAAGTCAAAATGCATGGATTTAGGTTTTTTTTTTGTCGATTTAATCACTGTAATTAGATTGTTTTGTCTTTATTTTTGTATTTTTATTCTTTTTATATATACATATATTTTTTTATTTTTGAAATGCACTCCCGATCAAAAATTTGGGTTCAGGCCCTCAAAATATGTCAGTTTCTTAGGCCCATAACTCCACCAATTTGCGTTCGATTTTATATTTATATTTTATGATAATAAGTCAAAGAAACTTAAAACATGATTTAGGTTAAATTTTTACAAAAAGAATGTTTGTAAACTTAAACTAAAGTTGCAACATTTTATAAAGAAATAAATTTAAACTTTCAGGGAATAGATAAAACGATCGGAACAGGCAAAATTTTCACTTTCCAAAAAATGTTCAATAAGCTGTAACTTTTTGAAAAGCGCATCAAATATTCTCAAATTTTCATTATGAGTTGATCAACTAGTTGTATATCAGTGGCAGTGCTGGGAATGGTAACAGTAGTTTGCTTTGATTTCATGATTGACTCGTTGTCTTTTGAAATCCGGAAGAAATTTATTTGAATCAATACAGTAGGCGTTCTAAACCATTTCTACGGTAGCAGCCACAGTGCGGGAGCTCCAAAACGAGTGTCAGTGAAATTCGTTTTACGTACTGGAGTACTTCGTACTTCACTAGGAGCAGTTTTATTTATTTTTTTTTTCATTAAAGCTATATTCGTCATTAAGCTATCTCAACGTTTTAAAAATATGCTGAGCTCGTTGAATTTTCATTCCCCTTTACCTGACCAATCCCTGACCTTTCCCTGAGTGGACCACTGTATTTCCGAGGAACGATTACCGATCGCCCGTCTGTTTCGTTCAACCCTCTCGTTATGCCTTCCAAGCATCGGTCCTTCCGAGGCCTCATCCATGCAGCAGGAGAAGACATTCTGTTCTTTCACTGAACTGCCATTTCTCAAAAGGTTCCGTCCGCGGTTGTCTGTTCGATTCTGCCAATGATTCAGTGGTCAAAATTTGGAAAAAGAACGAACTATTCTGCACGAAATGATAAAGATTCTAGAAAAAAAAGTATAATTATCCGTTAGCCAACTTTGAGCTATTGTATCTTCGGATTCAATGCGCCGAATGTACTGAAATTTTGACCATTTATGACTTATATGATTAGCTCTGAAAAACGTTTGACTAAACTTAAAACTATTAACAAGAGGAAAAAATATAGCGATTACATTTATTTTATGATTTTTAAGTAAATTGATCTATGTTTTATATGCATCTTATTACTTTTTCAATTTATTGGCGACAACTTTGTTACTTATCTTCAAAACATATTTTTATTCAGGTCAATTAGAGGGAATTTACATGAACTACAGTCAGAATCTTGAATTTTGAAACGATGTTGAAGTTTTGAATAATTTGGTGTTTATCAGAAAAACAAACTAATCGTTATAATTTTCTTCCGTATTAAAAATTTTATGTTAAGTCAAAAGTTTTTCATAGCTCATTATATAAGTCAAAATATGGTCATTATATGGTCAAAATTTCAGTGCATTCGGCTCATTGAATCCGGAGATATAACAGCTCAAAGTTAGCTATCGAATAATTATACCTCTTTCTAGATAAAATTATAACTTTGTCCAGAAAAGCCCGCTCTTTTCCAAATGTTGACCACTGATACACAACTAATTAATCTACAGTGAAAATTTGAGAATATTTGATACACTTTTCTAAAAGTTACAGCTAGTTGAACTTTTTTTAGAAAGTGAAAATTTTGCCTGTCCCGAGCATTTTGTCTATCCCCTGTACGACTGTATCGCTGGAAATTGGATCCACCAAATTTTTATATGAAAGCGGTAATACTATAAATACAGTCGGAACCCGCTCGTTGAGCCACAACCTCTACCCAACCAACGAATTCGATTCGCTAGTTGGGTGAAGTGACAGCAGCACAAGGGGCGTGCGCATTGTTTTTTCAAATCATGTTTAGGTTGGAAGTAAAAAATAAAATTTTTCAATTTGTTTTTCATTTAGAGCAAAACTGATACGTTTTGCAAGATACACATATGGCCTATGCGAAAAATAATTATTTTCACCCATTTTTAGTCGGTGAAGTGAAAATATAGATGTTTTTGAAACCATCCCGACCAAAGTACAAGCACATAACGCTTTCATTGATCGACAAAATAAAGATTGCCAATGTTTTGCATTTGTTCGAAGAAATTTTACATATTGTTTTTTTGTTAAGAAATATAAAATAGATATTCTTTTCGATTATCAGTGAAGTTTAAGAAACCAGAAACTCATTAGCTTGCCCCTCGAAATTACAGATTGGTTGTCATTTTCATTTTGACATTGAATTATGACATCCAGGTACTTTTTAGTTGGCTGACAGCTCAACTAACGGAGCCCCAACTAAAAAGTCACCCAACTATTAAACCCCCAACCATCGGGTCATGACTGTACCAAATTTGTATCAGCTTTCAACTGATTTTTACCTTTTACCTTTTTACTTTTAACTAAGCTGAAAAATCTAGAACAAAAAGTTATCAGATAAATGTCATCGACCAAAATTTTAGGGTCACTATAGTAAAACATGGAAAAGTGATTTGGTGATATCTTTGTCACCTTCCGTTCCGTTTTAATTATTTTTGGCTCATTTTAGAGGTAATAAACTAATTTTACGTATTATGCCTTGAATTTAACGTATTCAATGATTTATATACATTAAAATATTATATAAAGTTAACACATTGCATCACTTTTCAAAAAATAAGGTAATTTTATGTTAAGTTTTAACAAATATGTATTGTAGCGTGGGTCATCGGCACTGGTTTCTGATATCGAAGCTTTTATGTTGAATTTCAGGTTCTGAATATCCGTGCAAAATTTGAGCACGATCGGTTGCGTCTACACTTTGCTATTGAAATTTGTATGGGGTTTTGTATGGAAAAACATGCTTTTTTGCATTTTTGTCATAAGTTGAAAAAAAATGTCTGAAACTTTTTAACCGATGATGTGAAAAAATAGACTAGAATGTTCTGAAAAACTTTGTCGAAGATCACAAAGCGATCCGATGCTTGTAAATAATGTTATATTCAGTAAACCGCATGCATGTGATTAAGATTTAACACGTAAAGAAATAACAATAGCATCAAAATCATGCTGCTTCAGCAAGCAATGCCAACGCTATAACTTTTTAATGGGCATCAGATCACTTCGTGATCTTCGACAAAGTTTTTCAGGACACCCAAGTCTATGTTTTCACATTATCGGTTTATGATTTTAGAAAAAAACAAGCTTCTGAGAGAAATGTATAAAAGCATGTTTTCTCATGTAAAATCCCAAACAAACTTCAAACGCAATGCGCAAAACGTAGACATAACCGATTGTGCCCAAATTTTGCACAGTCATTTGGATCCTGAAATAAGACCTAAAAACTTTGATCTGATGGGATGCCATCAAATTTTCCATTTTCCATATAATGGATGGCCCACTGTAGGTTCAATGCCTTTACTTCATTCACAGCGAAACAAAAATAAACTAATGGTCTGCCTCAAGAGCAAACTTATGTGTCTCCGAAGGATTTTGGGCCGCTGAATCCGAATCCGGGCTCAGATTTGCTCCAGCACGTCACAATTTCGAGCTACATCTCAATCTATAGGGCAAAATATGCGATTTTGTTTTTTTTTTACTACAAGCCATTGCGCATGAAAATATTTTTTAGGCAAACAGAAGATAAATTGGTTAGTTAACATGTACATCAAAGACTTATGTAAAATATTTCGTTTTACAAAACCGAATTCGATAGTTTAAGGACAGACTTGTAAAAATCCCAAAATGGCCGCCACAATGGCCGACTTTGGCACCTACTCACGATTTCGAGGGCACAAACCTCTTCGTAAACAAAACCAGCGCACCTGATCTTCTTATTTTAAGCTTATCACAAGCGAGCAAGAGCAGAATAATAAAATGCACTGTTGTGTGAAGCTTGCTTCTTGAGATTTGTGCGTTTGATGTTTTGATGCACTATTGAAGCGGGATGTCAAGACGTTTGTCCTTAAGCGATATATGCTAGGTACGAAATTTCACATACAAGTGACTCTTCAAAAGTTGCATGCACGTTTACTTAGTAACATAAAATGCTTAAATCTATGAAATTTTATTTGGTGATACGAAATGTTTTGCATGAGTCGTTAATTTAGATGTTAATTCACCAATTTACCCTTTGATTGGTTAAAAAAATGATTCCATGCTTAATAGCTTGCAATCAAAAAGCCCAATATCACATATTTTGCCCTATAAATTGAGGTATAGCTCAAAATTCTGACGAGCTAGGGCAAATCTGAGCCCAGATTCGGATTCAGCGGCCCAAAATCTGTCAGAGACACATAAGTTTGCTCTTGAGACAACAAAATGTTGCGCTGTGTAATTTAATGAAAGATGACAAAGATATCAACAAATCACCTTTCCATGTATTACTAAAGTGACCCCAAAACATTTGGCCGATACATTATTTTAAAAGATGACCCAAAACTTTTGGTCGATGGCATCGAGAGTTAACTTACTTAATAACTTTTTATTCCAGATTTTTCAGCTAAGTTCGGTAAAAAGTAGTTGAATACTGATAGAAATTAGGTTATATTACCGCTCTCATCTTAAAGTTTGGTCAACCTAATTTCTAGCAACACTGCCAACACAGTTCAAATACAAATCGGGAAATAGTCTTATACAATAATCGAAATTTGTTGCTGTGAATGCCGGGCAACTCACTGGAACAATCCGTTCCCAGCCATCTTAGCAAACTGCAGTAGAATCACTTGGCATAATACGGAACCTCACGGTGATGGCGACTTGCTCCGCCAACAGTTCACTCGTCAATGAGGCAGCATCACACTGACGACGACCCCGACATGGTGCTGGCTGTCACTGATGCTTGCTAGGGGAAATACACGCATGGGAAATGCTACTCAGCTTTGTTCATACCCCACAGTTGCAAAAATAAATTTGGATAAATTCAGAGATGCCATATATATATATATATATATATATTTTTAATCTGTATCACTTTTTCCAAAAATCTGTATCCCATACAAAAAAAAATAACTCTTCTAGCTCAAAAATCTATATTTCATATAAAACGTAATCTGTACTGATGCTCAAAAATCTGTATAATACTGATAAATCTGTATATAGGACATCCCTGGATATCAAAATCCTCCAGTAGTTCCTTCTGAGCGTTTCCCGGGGTGTTCCTTAGGGATATCTTCCAGGAGTTATTTCTGTGCATCTTCTACAAATTCTTTCTGAAATCCCTTTAGGAGTTCTTTTGTGAGAATCCTCCAGAGCTTCTTGCTAAGTTTCCTTCGGGAGTTTCTTCTGGGAAGCCTTCACAAGTTCCTGGAGAAATATCTAGAGAGAAATTCTAGATCCCCAACAAAAACTTCTGTAGGACTCACTATAGGAGCTTCTATAGGGTTTTTGGAGCCTATAAAAAAGATTTATAGAGGAATCTGGAGAAATCTGCATTAAATTTGGAATCCCAGCAGGAGTTTCTGAGAGAAACCAAGATGAAATTCTGAAGCAATCTACAGGAAGAAATTGCTGAAGTAATCTACAGAAGAAATACTTGCGAAAAAAAAGGGAGAGCTCCTGATGGCCCCTGGTGAAAAAATTCCTGGAAAAATCTACAATTCAATACAATTTCTTGAGAATCCTCTACCAAGAATTCCTGAACCACTCTAAATTGGAATTTTTGGAATAATCGATAGAGGGATGGAGGGAATCTCCAAATAAAATTTCTGAAAAAATCTCAAGATCATGGTGGAATTCTCACATGATTTTTTGAAGACATTTACAAACATTTTGATAAATCGGAGCTTGACAAAAACGGAGCATGTTAAAATCAAAGCCACAGCCGGGGCCCGTAGCGTAGTGGCTGCGCGTTCACTTCATAAGTGGATGGTCATGGGTTCGATCCCAGCCCCGGCACTTGCAATTTTTCGTCAGTTGCTCTTCCCCCTGAGAGCGGTTGGCACCTGACCCTCTTCAGAGCATATGCTCCAACGGACCCGGAAACCTGGATATCGGCTAATGGCAACTCATAAGAGCCACACATCAACATCCCCGTGCTCATCATTTTACCATGATAGGGTAGAAAGTGAAAGCAGCGCAACGGCAATCAGTTCGATGTAGTACAATTAGAATAGAATACATTTAGGCGTTGTACAAAGTGTAAGTACAGCTTCCAATTGGAATCGCTCACGCAGTACCCTAGTGGACAAAAGAGCTGTAAATTAGGTTAAGTGATTGAAGAATAATAATAAATCAAAGCGTAACAAACTGTAACGGCCAGAGCATCCATGACACCGAAACCCGGTCGCAGATTCAACCCTGTATCACGTTTTTCTGTACTGCGAGATTCACTCTCTGAACCCGTGTCCAATAAGTTCTCATACAAAATACAAATTTAAACAATATAATTTTATTTCACATCTGTAATTCATATTTTCAAAATGAACGCATGTATTGAAGGGCCACTCAATGCTGATTGAATAAAGCATACAGTTTAGAACAACATTATTTTCTATTTGTTTTTATAAGCCCAGCTGTACACTTCCTTTTTCTGAAATCCGTTTGATCCGGCACGCAAGAAAAATGTTCGAAAAGTTTTTCATTCTACGGTAGCTAAACAGAGTCCTTAAGGTTAAATTTTGTGTTTTTATCCCAAGTACTGTACCAAATGGATAGGCTAAAGCTTAAAAAAATACAATTTTGGTGATGATATGGTAAGACATTTTCTAATAAACTTCACTGGAGCTAATTTCCTTGAAAATGATCGTTATATTAAAGATAAACATCATAAAATGGCTTCGTTCTCCACCGATACAGAATCTCATTTTTTTTTCTCTTTTGGCCATAGTTACTACTAGCAATAGAGAGGACAGGAACCTAATTTGTTTCAACTTTAAACCATTACTCGTTAAAATGTGACGAAATACCAAAGATATGGCGAGCATGCCAGCTGAAATGGACTTACGACACATAAGCGATCAGCAGAGAAGGATGAAGGACAGTTAATTTCTAAACATATGCTGCATTTAGTCAGTGTTAGTTTGCTTTTTAATAAATATATTTACTTTGATAATCCTAATTACAGATGTGAAAAGCATTCAATTGGATTTTGTATGAGAACTTATTGGCCACGGTGTAGATTGGTTTGAGTACAGTGATGAAATAGATGAGCCACGCTGGAAAGATTGGAGGTCAGTTTCGTGTTTTGTTGATAAGGGAAAGCTATCAATTGTGTTAAATGATCTTTTAATAAATTGAATGTTGATATTTGAATAGTTGAATCAAGAGTTGAATAAAGTTTAGTTTTGTCGAAAGAAAAAAAAACGTTTAAATATTATTCTATTACTTGGTTTCCCAGAGGGGTCGCCGGCCTTCATTCGGGGCGTCACGAGGGACAGTGGAATATTTTACTGTAACAGACAACAAATGAAGGAATTTCTATGGTGGGTCGCGAAAAGTATAGGGGATGGATAAAATGATCGGGACAGGTAAATTTTCTCTTCTCAAAAAAATTTCAAATAGTTGAAACTTTTCGAAAAGTGCATCAAATATTCTCAAATTTTCTCTGTAAGTTGATCAACTATTTCTGTATCAGTGGACAAAATTTGGAAAAGATCGAACTATTCTGCACGAAGTTATAAAGATTCTAAAAAAAGGTAGAATTATCCGATAGCCAACTTTGAGCTGTTATATCTCCGGATTCAATAAACCGAATGCAATGAAATGTTGACCATTTATGACTTATATAATGAGCTTTGAAAAACTTTTGACATAACTTAAAATTCTTAACACGGACGAAAATTATAACGATTAGATTACTTTCATAATAAAACACCAAATTTTCTTAAATTTCAACATCGTTTCAAAATTCGAGATGTTAATTATAGTTCATTTAAATTCCCTCTGATTGTCTTGAATACAGATATGTTTTTAAAGGAAGTAACAACATAGGAGGCAATTCATTGAAAAAGTAATGGGATACATATTAAAAATAGACCAATTTACTAAAAATCATAAAATTAATTAAATCGCTATAACTTTTTCTCTTGTTAATAATTTCAAGTTTAGTCAAACGTTTTTCAGAGCTCATTATATAAGTCATAAATGAACAAAATTTCATTGCATTTGGTTTATTGCATCCGGAGATATAACAGATCAAAGTTGGCTATCGGATAGTTCTACCTTTTTCTAAAATGCTTATAACTTCGTGCAGAATAACCCGATCTTTTCCAAATGTTGTCCACTGATACACAACTAGTTGATCAACTTACAGTGAAATTTTTAGAATATTTGATACACTTTTTGAAAAGTTACAGCTAATTGGACATTTTTTGAAAAGTGAAAATTTTGCCTGTCCCGATCATTTTGTCAATCCCCTGTACGTCTGCTGGCAAAATGGGGTCGCGCATCTGAAAGTTCGGCAACCTATGTTAACAATTAGTTTATTAATTAATTTTCATAGTTGTTTGAGTGTTTTGGAAAATCGATCTTCCGTGCATTTTGTGACCGGGGACTTGGTCTTGGATAGCAACTTGAAACGTCAAAAAACGCAGTAGATTTGCTCATGGTTTCAAAGTCGAATTTAGATTTATTTGTAATTGGTATATTGTGGAAAAACAACCGACTAATTATTAACAAAATTGTCCCTTTTATGTTGGCTTTTCGGCCAGGATAAAATTATAAGCGAGGTAATACTGTTTCATCCGACTTTTCAACGCAAGAAGGCCCAAACCGGGTCGAAACGTTTTTTTTTTTAATTTTGTTCAACACTAATATTTTTTTCCAAATATTAATTTAAATTAGGTTATAATTCAGATGTCAAAGAAAAATATCACAATCTTCTTCTCTTTTTTTTAGATTCCATGATCCGATCATTCTGAAAACTCTGCTTCTAAAGTTACCCAAGATGCTTGGTTGGGATGCGACTGGGATGATTTTGCTTCGGAATGTTGGCTTTGCAGTCTTTTGGGGAATCGAAAACACTAGTTTATGATTTTTCCCGACGTTTCGGTCCGTATGGGACCTTTTTCAAGGGTTCAATCGGTCAAGGTTTCCTAGTCAAGATGGCTTTGCTAAACTCAAAAATGTCATGCGGAAGTTTTGGTATAGATTGAGTCCGTTCGGTTTTCAACCGTCGTGATGCGGACAATCTCCTACCTATCGGGCGGTCTAGAATTCGGTCCCTGTTTTTGGAATCTTGGAAGCAATGGTGGAAGATTCCAAAAACAGGGACCGAATTCTAGACCGCCCGATAGGTAGGAGATTGTCCGCATCACGACGGTTGAAAACCGAACGGACTCAATCTATACCAAAACTTCCGCATGACATTTTTGAGTTTAGCAAAGCCATCTTGACTAGGAAACCTTGACCGATTGAACCCTTGAAAAAGGTCCCATACGGACCGAAACGTCGGGAAAAATCATAAACTAGTGTTTTCGATTCCCCAAAAGACTGCAAAGCCAACATTCCGAAGTTACCCAAGATGCATTTAAGCTTTTTTTAAGCACAAGTAAGTTATGCAACTACACTTGTTGGTTTGGTTTTGTAGGATATGTTTTAAACATGTTTAGTTTGTTGACATCTGAGAAGTATGATTAAGTTTTGCAGTTGCCTGAATATATTTATCAAAACATATTAATGATAAGCTATAGTTTCGAAAACATTATATTCGTGTATGCACCACATATATGGTTTTGCATTACAAAATGAACCCAAATAACTTACCAAGACTCCCGTTTTCTCGCAACAGCGTTCAGCAATGAACATTGGGTATTCCAACGCACCCAACCAACTGAATTAGGAACCATTCACATCTATTGTTTGCGCCATCGGGTTCTCGAACCTTGCTTCCACACAGGTTGTATGATGGATAGGATGTGAACAGACCAATTTGGTATCACTATAACCGCTTCCGGTTGTACTTCATCCCCTTTGTTAATCACCAGGATCATACTCTTATCGAGCGTATCACCAGCGTAAGAAATCCAGCATTCACTATCACCAGATTAATGTCGGACAACTTCAACACCAGGATTGGAAAATCAGCTTACACGAAAGCCTAAAACTTCATTTCATTCATTTATTTAGTTAACATCAAATTCATGATAATACTGAATCAACAATTTGCCGCCATAATACTCGACTTGCAGCTGCAGTTCTCCAACGTCGGTCACGCCCAACACACGCCAGATCACGCTCCACCTGGTCCGCCCATCGTGCTGTCTGCGCTCCACGCCTTCTTGTACCAACCGGATGGTTAGCAAACACTAGCTTTGCAGAGTTGTTGTCCGGCATTCTTGCAACATGCCCTGCCCATCGTATCCTTCCGGCTTTGGCCACTTTCTGGATGCTGGGTTCGCCGTATAGTGCAGCGAGCTCGTGGTTCATCCTTCTCCGCCACACACCGTTCTCCTGTACGCCGCCGAAGATCGTCCTTAGCACCCGTCGCTCGAAAACTCCGCGTGCTTGCAGGTCCTCCTCGAGCATCGTCCATGTCTCGTGTCCGTAGATAACCACCGCGGTCTTATTAACGTCTTGTACATGGTACATTTGGTGCGGGGGTGAATCTTTTTTGATCGCAGTTTCTTCTGGAGACCATAGTAGGCACGACTTCCACTGACGATGCACCTTCGTATTTCACGGCTCACGTTATTGTCAGCCGTTAGCAAGGAACCGAGATAAACGAATTCTTCTACCACCTCGAAAGTATCCCCGTCTATCGTAACATTGCTGCCAAGGCTTGGCCTGTCTCGCTCAGTCCCACCTACCAGCATGTACTTTGTCTTAGCCGCATTCACCATCAGTCCGACCTTTGCTGCTTCGCGTTTCAGGCGGGTGTACAGTTCTGCCACCGTTCCAAATGTTCTGGCAATAATATCCATGTCATCCGCAAAACAGACAAATTGACCGAATTTCGTAAGGATCGTACCCCGGCTGTTGAGCCCGGCTCGTCGCATAACACCTTCCAGGGCAATGTTGAATAGTAGGCAGGAAAGTCCATCACCTTGTCGTAGTCCCCGTCGAGATTCGAATGAACTGGATAGTTCACCAGAAATCCTTACGCTGTTCTGCACACCGTCCATCGTTGCTCTTATCAGTCTAGTAAGCTTCCCGGGAAAGCTGTTCTCGTCCATGATTTTCCATAGCTCTGTGCGGTCGATACTGTCGTATGCCGCTTTGAAGTCGATGAACAGGTGGTGCGTTGGGACCCGGTATTCACGGCATTTCTAGAGGATTTGCCGTACGGCGAAGATCTGGTCCGTTGTCGACCGGCCGTCGATGAAACCGGCTTGATAACTTCCCACAAATTCATTCGTTTTAGGTGACAGACGACGGAAGATGATCTGGGATAGCACTCTGTTAGGCGGCATTCAAAATGGTGATCGCTCGAAAGTTCTCATACATTAACTTGTCGACTTTCTTGTGGATGGGACAGATTATCCCTTCCTTCCACTCCTCCGGTAGCTGTTCAGTTTCCCAGATCTTGACTACTAACTGGTGCAGACAGGTGGCCAACTTTTCCGGGCCCATCTTGATGAGTTCTGCTGCGATACCGTCCTTACCAGCCGCTTTGTTATTTTTGAGCTGGTGGATGGCATCCTTAACTTCCCTCCGCTGCCTTGGTCCTCCGTGCCTACATTCTCTTCGCCATTCAGGTGCTCGTCGAAGTGCTGCTTCAACCTTTCGATCACCTCACGTTTGTCCGTTAGGAGGCTCCTGTCCTTATCCCTGCAGATTTCGGCTTGCGGCACATAGCCTCTGCGGGATGTATTGATCTTCTGGTAGAACTTACGTGTTTCTTGTGAACGGCACAGCAGTTCCATTTCCTCGCCTCCGCTTCTTCCAGGCGGCGCTTTTTCTCCCGGAAGAGACGGGTCTGCTGCTTCCGCTTCTGTCTGTATCGCTCCACATTCTGTCGGGTTCCATGCTGCAGCATTACCGCCCGCGCTGCATCCTTCTCCTTCAGAACCGCTTTGCACTCCTCGTCGAACCAATCGTTTCGTCGACTCCGTTATACGTACCCGATAGTGCTCTCGGCTGCGTTGTTGATGGTTGCTTTGACTATACTCCAGCAGTCCTCTAGAGGGGCCACATCGAGCACACCCTCGTCCAGCAATGCTGCCTCGAGATTCTGCGCGTATGCGGTGGCGACATCCGGTTGCTTCAGTCGCTCTAGATCGTACCGGGGCGGCCGTCGGTACTGTACATTGTTAATAACGGATAGTTTTGGGCGCAGTTTAACCATCACCAGGTAGTGATCAGAGTCGATATTAGCGCCACGATAGGTCCTGACGTCGATAATGTCGGAAAGTGCCGTCCATCAATCAGAACGTGATCGATTTGCGATTCATTCGATTTGTTGTGGTGATCTCCAGGTGTAACGATACGGAAGGCTGTGCTGGAAAAAAGTGCTACGAATTGCCATGTTCTTGGAGGCGGCGAAATCGATGAGGCGTAGGCTATTTTCGTTCCTCAGCTGGTGGGCGCTGAAATTTCCAATCGTCGGTCTGAATTCCTCCTCCAGGCCTACCTGAGCGTTTAGATCCCCTATGATGATTTTGACGTCGTGGTTTGGGCAGCGGTCGTACTCGCGTTCGAGCTGCGCGTAAAATGCGTCCTTGTCATCATCAGTGCTTCCGTAGTGAGGGCTGTGCACGTTTATTATGCTAATGTTGAAGAATCGGCCCTTGATCCACCGACGAACCGACGTGACAGTGGTTATTCAAAAGTGTCCCCCCCGCAAATTTAACGGTCGACCACCGAAGCGAGCGATCGCTTCTGTCAAATCAGCGCAGACGCGAACCGTTTCCTATATCAACACACGGGGGTTCGGTGTCAAGCTATCAAACCATCGCGAGCCGTTATAGAGGTGGCGATAGTGTTCGGCTATTTTTTATCATGGCGTCGCGGACAACAAATTTGGATTTATTTGTTCTAGCTTTCACGTCGGTTCGTCGGTGCTTGATCCTCAACCTGCACATTCTTTCGTCGATCGGCCACCAGCCGATCACGCGCCTCTGCATGTCGCCCATCACTATAAAAGCTGTTCCCAGCTCACGTGTGTTGCCGCAACTATGGTAGATGGTATGATTACCTCTAAACGTTCGCACCACAGACAAACAGACGTAACACTCTGATGATTCCCATCGTACACCGAAATAACGGTCTATTCGAAAGTTTCATAGCTGGCCAACTTCCCACCCGTGGCGCTCGCATCGTTTTTATTCCAGTTTGACATTTGCCCACTACCGCCATCTAGTTGATGGTTGGCCAAACTCAGTCTTTTTAGCATTGGGCGAACATGCTTCCGTGACCATGATTTGAATCGAGAACAGTTCGAAGTGTTACGTCTGTTTGTCTGTGTTCGCACCATAGATCCTGTCCAACACACCTCCTGCAGCGCTACGATTCCGAACCCGCGGTCCTTCAGTATATCGGCGAGTATGCGGGTGCTCCCGATGAAGTTGAGAGATCTGCAGTTCCACGTACCGAGCTTCCAATCGCAAGTCCCTTTTCGTCGCTGTGGTCGTCGCCATTGGTATCGGTTCGCATTCTTCTCTTGTTGATTTTCCGGTGCTAGTCTTTTTTACGGCTGGCTCGCAGGGCCTGACACCAACCCATTAACCCAGGGAGCTGGGCTTAATTACCTTCCCGGAAGCTACGAGTTCTGCATTGGCATTTCCTTCAACTACAGTGCTAAATAGCTAGGCTCAAGCGCCAGTCTTCGCCGGGGGTGGTGTTTTTGATGGGCGCCCAGGAGATAATATTTTACCTGAGCTTCCACCCCCATCCAAAGCCTAAAACTATAGAATCGTAATATAAGGAATAATACACAAAAGGCTGAACACTCAAAAAGCAAAAAGGTAATAAAAGCATGGCAAATAATAAATCAATAAAAAATCAATCAAACCAATAAATGAAAAAACAAGCTAAATATAAGCAATATAACTTTTTGGCTTGAAAAACAAAATCTATCTAAGTTTTAATCATATCCCAAAACATTTACCCTGCCATGTCCTAGGGAACCATTCAATCTTTACTAAAATATGGAATATTTATCAAATACTAGCTGTCCCGGCAAACTTTGTCTTGCCGTCTTGTGGTGGTTTGACAACTATTGAGCTCAAAAAAGCACCGCACTCTAGATTGGTTTCATTTCGACCGTGTTGATTTTCTTCCCAGCTCATGCAAAATCAGTACTTTACTAATTTTCTTACTTTTCCAGAGGATTTTCGTAACTTTTTGTAGATATAAACACAGCCACCACGAATGCGAACCGAACCGTTCAAGAGTCATCCTGATCGGTTCAGCCGTTCGTGAGTTTTGTTGCCTCAAAGGTGCTTCAAACTCATTTTTATATATATAGATTGTATTTTTACAAGTGAATTATTATTCCTTTTGTATAAATTCAAAGTATTCTAATAGAAAACAAAGTATTTTTGAGTTCAATAATAGTTACGAAGAATAAAAATATTTATTTATTTTGCTGTTCCTTCCTTCAAAAATACGATTTCGTAAGTTCGCATCAAACTTATTGAGGTGCAACTGCCTGTTTCACTAGAAAAAAATTATTTGCATAGCCATTTAGCATCTGCATGGCAATTTCAAGTTGAAATTCTTGAGTATATTGTCAATCCATCCCAATTTTAAAACTTGTTTTTTTTTCTTTTTATGTCATTTTGAAACTTGATTATTACGAGTATGCAACAAATATTGATTGAAAGAGACGTGGATGCCAGTCAGCTGGCATTATTTGCAAGTAAATAAATATTGTAAAACATACTGCGCAACATGCTTCGATTCATGTTGAACATATTCTTCGCTTTTTCAGTCATAGAGCAGTCGGAAAAACGGTTTTATTGTCCCAAGTCAGAACCTTGTTACTGGTCATATTAGAGTCGAAGTAATTCCTATGAAACATGTTGTATTACTTGTGTTGGTATATATTTATTTAATTAAAAAAAAAATCATAACTTAGTTTTGGTCACCTTGAAAGCATTATCGTATGGTAATTTCCTTGACTTCCTTGAGAATAGAGTACAGGGGATAGACAAAATGATCAGGACAGGCAAAATTTTCACTTTTCAAAAAAAAGTTCAACTAGCTGTTTTTTTTTTCGAAAAATGCATCAATTATTCTCTGTAAGTTGATTAACTAGTTGTGTAGAGTGAAGTGGGGCAAAAGTTCGAGTGGGGCAACAATTTCCTTTGAAGTTTTTAAGCTCAATTCAAATTATTCATTTCGGGTGTCAAGGTCGTTTTGAAGCCTTTTTGAAAAAGAGTCTTTCACTCCAAAAATTATGAAAATTGGTCAATATTTCGAAAAGTTATGATAAAATGTTGGTTTTTGTTCAAAAAGTTGTAATATTCGATGGTCCTTCAAATGCATGGAATAGAATTGTAATGAAATCTAATTCAATATTTTATTTTAGGGGGTAACAAGGTATATTTTGAAGATGCTTTAGCATACATAACTTTTTTCAAAACAGATTTGGAAATCATATTTTACACATAGTGCGGCAAAAGTTCTAATTGTGGGGCAAGAGTTCGAGTCATGTGGCAACTTTAGGTAAAAACTTAAAAATCTGCAAAGTATCTATGTTATCTCTGAAAATGATGAAATTAGAGAAAATTTGATCAGAGTTGAAGAAAAATGTTGTTTTATCTGAATTTGACGGAAAACTACTAATTATTGGTGTAGTAAATTTAACCCTGATTTGGTTGAAATCCAGATCGAACTTTAAAGTGTATTCCAGTTCCAACATCAAATATGAGTTGGTTTCAGGTATTTCTATTATCAAAATGTCAAAATAGTGTGCTACGGTTTAGCGAAATTCCACAAACACTAGGTTCGAACTTTTGCCCCAGTGGTGGGGCAAGAGTTCGAATAAGACACACACATACAATAAGTATTGTAACTTAAAATTGAAAAGACATTTGGTGTAACTTTGTTCAGCAAAGTTTTAGCTCGTGGATGGTAGAATCACC
Organism: Aedes albopictus; assembly: GCF_035046485.1. NCBI lineage: Eukaryota > Metazoa > Arthropoda > Insecta > Diptera > Culicidae > Aedes > Aedes albopictus. The sequence goes on along the minus strand of NC_085137.1, from coordinate 332,891,771 downwards.
AGACAGTATTCATTTATTTATATCTGCTTTGGTTTTTGAAAAATATTGAATTTTCAACTAGGGTCGAACTTTTGCCCCACCTTACTCCATCATTGCTCAAAATTTGAAAAAGATCGGACTATTCAGTTCGAAAATATAAATATTCTATAAAAAGGTAAATTACCCGATAGCCAACTTTGAGCTGTTATAACTCCGGATTCATTGAATCGAATGAGGTGAAATTTTGAGCATTTATGGCTTATATAATCTGCCCCCACTCACATAACAGTCTCATGTGAATAGGAAACCCAGCAAAGATGGGACTGTTGTGCGAGTGGGGGCAGAAATGAGCAATAAAAAAAATTGACTTAACTTTAAATTCTTAACATGCAAGAAAATTATAACGATTAGATTAGTTTTCTAATAAAACATCAAATTATCCAAAAAATTTAACATCGTTTCAAAATTCAAGATGCTAATTATAGTTCACTTCTCTCCAATCGACTTGAACATAAACATGTTTTGAAGGAAAGTAACAACATAGCCGGCAGTAGACCAAATTACTAAAAAACCATAAAACAAATGAAATCGCTACAACTTTTTCTCGGAGAGACGAACCAGCCAGGGGCTGAAAGTCTCTTTAATAAAGACAAATCAATCAATCAACAACTTTTTCTCTTGTTAATAATTTCAAGTTAAGTCATACGTTTTTCAGAGCTTATTATATAAGTCACAAATGGTCTAAATTTCAATGCAGTTGGTTCATTGAATCCGGAGTAATAACAGCTTAAAGTTGGTTATCGGATAAATCTACCTTTTTCTAGAATCTTTATAACTTCGTGCAGAATAGCCCGAATGTTTTCAAATTTTGACCACTAATACACAACTTGTTGATCAACTTACAAAGAAAATTTAAGAATATTTGATGCACTTTTAGAAAAGTTATAACTTGTTTTTGAAAAGTGAAAATGTTGCTGTCCCGATCATTTTGTCTATCCCCTGTATCTTCGTGCCATATGTAAAAAACAGTGGACGTGCTAAAAGGGTGTTTTGGTCAAAATTTGGGCACACTTTCTTTTCGTAATTTTTGATTACGCACTTTAAACATCTAATTTTTGAACCAGTAACAGCATATTATATGTATCTTATACCCAGAGCCGTAGCGTGGCCCCATGGCGCCCTTGGCAAGCATCAAAATTAGCGCCCCACGACAATTGGACATTGTAAATATGTAAAAGTTTGAAATTATTCATTTTTTTCAACTCTTGAGTTTTTTTTTTCTTATTTGAATTTAACGTTCAACTTAATTTGGTGTCAAAAAACTTAATTGAGTTTCAGGGATTTTTAGGAATCGACAAACGATTTGTTTTACCCGTTTTCGGAGATAAGTTCAATTGGTTTTACCAGAATTTTCCAATTACTTTTCCAAAGGTTTCTTCTGAAGTTTGATCAACATATTTCCCAGAAGATCAGTAAGAATATTTTCAGTAATTATTAGATGAAACATGGACATTCAGGAGGGATTTCTTAAGAAATCTATATATGAGTTTTTGTTGGGACCTCTGTAAGAATTCCTGCAGGAATATCCGGAGTAATATACCTGATGAGAATTCGGGAGACATTTCAGCAAGAATTTACAATGGAACTAATTTAGTAATTCTTTCAGGAAAACATGGAGCAGTTCATTATGAAATGCCTGAAGGAATTCCTGGAAGAATTTGTAAAGAAACACTGGAAGAATTTCTAAAATAATACTTGGAAGAATTTTTGCTGGATTTTCTGTAAAAGTTTCATAAGAAATCTCTGAAGGAATACAAGTATTAAGAAATAGAAATATCAACCCCTTGCGGATTTTTTGAAGAAATCATTGAAGGTGGTTCTGAAGATATCCTTGAAGAAAATTCACAAATTTATCCCTGAAATATTTTTTGAAAGAATATTTGCAGACATTTTCAAAGGAAACCATGGAAGTTTATCTAATAAAACTATCGGGAGAAATATTCGGAGGAATCCTTTCTGAATAAATTCCTACATAACTTCCTGAAAGTCTTTCTGGAGGAATTCCCTAAATAGTCCTTCGAAAAAATTTGAGAAGAATCTCCAGAAGGAATTTTGAATTGATTTTTTTTCTGAAAGAATCATCGAAAGATTTTCCGTTAAAATCTCTGGAGCTATTCTCTGAAATCTCTTTCCAGAAAGAAATTCCGAAGAAATACTTTGTGAAATTTATGAAGTAATTTCTTATGTATTAAATTTGTTTTGAGGAAATGAAAGAAACTATAAGACTTGAATGGTTTCTGCTAGATTTTCAAGAGTTGATATCCAAATAAACATTTACAGGAAATAACAATGGTAAGAACTGAAAGAGCATCATCTGAATACTTTCCATTTGAAATACTTTTTGTCAAAACTGTAAAATATTCAATGAATGTAAAGAAAATCATCGGAAGTAACCTCAAGACATTTGCCAGTGGGAATGTTTAGGAATTTTGAGAAACAAACTTGCACTAGAATTTCTAAAGCACATAGGTTTCGCTTTGTTCATTAAAAAAACAATTTCTCAAAATTAAATAGTAGATAAAATGCCAGCTAACATCACGGTATGTATTCGAAATAATGTAGAGAAATCTGTTTTTTTTTAGAATTCAGGAGAACGTAAATACACATGATCAATCTTTCATATTATAAGTAATGAAATATTGATAACTTTCAAGAAAACAATAGCATTATCCTGTTTCCTTCTAGCCCTGACCCTTTTCGGCGCCCCTCTGAGGTTGGCGCCCTTGGCGTGGGCCAACCTGGCCAATCGCACGCTACGGCTCTGCTTATACCATAAAATTTTCATTAAATTACATCATGTTTTAGTGAATATATAGATAAAACCATCGACGGACCTGTCTTTTTAAAATTTTGCACATCCCACTTCATTCTGTGACTTGATAGTAAATTTTCGGCAATTTTAGGTCTGACTGGGTGCCACTTGAACAATTACTATGTACTTTAAAATGGGAAGATCAAATTGAATAAAATTTTTACACACCATTGCGACATACTCACTTTACATACATAAAAATGCTTATTGATATCGGATCAGTGTTTCTGTTTCCATAAATACAACAGAAATGTGTTCAGAATGTGTTCCTATTTTTGAATCCACTTTTACAAAATTTCAAAGTTGGAAATACTAAACCGATTTGAAAATTATATGGTATGAGCTACATATAATATTGGTCCAAAAATCATTTGTTTTGGTGTACGCAATCTAAAGTTATGAAAAAAATGGGTTCAATCGATACACCTTTTATAGAATATTGGGTTCAAAAGCAGGCTCTACCATCAGGGACGCTAAAAAACACGGACACCATTGCCAACAATACATACTGAATGAATCATAACGTTAAGCTGAGAAGAAGAATATCATCTTTATTTTGTTCCAATAGTTTTTTATTTGATCATCATTCACACCAACCAATTAAGTTCATGATCAAGTTCATGCTGGCCTTTCGCAAAAAAAAACATACTGGCTGATTTCATTATTTACAACCACCAGAATTCAACCTGACGTGGTGTTTTGATAGCCGTGCCATCAAGCAGCTATTGGATTGGTAGCGAAAAAAGTGGCATGGTATCTAAACGCCCAACCGGTTTATGATCTTGAAAATCGTCATAAACTGCTTCTCGTAGAGTCATTCCTAAATCCGCACATTTAGACAAAAACTGGCTTCTGCGCTGTTTTAGGTTCTTCTTCTTGGCATAACTTCCCAACTGGGAGAAAGGCTACTGCTCAGCTTAGAAAAAACTTTTGCCGCTATTGGATGAGAGTTTCTTCTATCAATGACCATGAAAGTCGTGGAAATTGCTATTACAAATAGTTTACTGCTTCGGCTATATGGGCCATTCTCTTGGTGCTGCTGATGGAATAGAAAATTGATTATAATTTTATGTTTATCGCGTATATCCGGACAAAAAATAGATAAAATTGACTACTTACAATGCATGATGCTGTCCTTGGAGTAATGTCTTCATGTTTCTAGAGAACTTAATACTGAATATAAATCAATTGATGCAAATGTATTTTCAAAACAGCTACTAGGATACTGCAAAGCATTTCTTAAAACCTGTTAAAACTGAAGCATTCTCACAGTAGCATATATTATTTATAAAAGTGTGCTCGTGGTTGAACGTGCTAAATTGCCGTAACCAAAAATAAATTCAAGAGGTAGCTTTGACGTCAGGATGGCGTAAGGCAAGAACTGCGTTATTCACATAATTACTTAACCTAAGATGTTAGGCTGGCCGCACCACGACGACTTAGTGCAGGTTTAGCGAGCTTGTCTGGGTCATATTGACCTCAACATCCTACTAGGGTTTAATAGGGACTCAAATTTACCGCCATTTTTCAGGAATTCTATCTGAAAACTTTCAAGATGTTGATCCTGAAATACATAAAAAATCCTTCCAAAAGTTAGAAATTATTAGGGTTAACTTAACTTGCATTTATCTTTGGCTTCTTGAGAAAGTTTTCCTACATTTATGCAACAAATTGCCATTGAAGAGCTGCCAATTTATTTTTGATATCAAAAATTCGTTAATGAACTTCGTAGCACCTACGCATCTAGAATTTCTTCGATGCATTTTTAGGCGGTATTTTGGAGTACTAAATTCAACCCAATTCATCGGGGAAAATCACAAAAATCATGTTTTTTTTAAATTAATAATTCAAAAAGCAATTAATGAATCCTCAAACATTCCATACAAACATTCTAAATCGATTTTCTATTATCTCTTTCATTTTCCAGTCGGAGGATTTGACGAGCGCGATATGAACAAAATAATGGCCAACGATGTATGGTTAACCAAATTTTTGGAGAACAATGATCTCGACATGAAGAAATCCCTCGAACAACTGTGGGATACATGCATGTGGCGAAAGACAGCCAATATCAATGGTAAGTTATTGATTGAAAACCAAGATGTCTTTCCAATAATTATCTTCATCTTCAGAAATCAGCGAGGACAACATTCGGTTAGACTACGTCCACGATGGGATCATGTTCTCCCGGGGGAAGGACGTCGACGGCAAGGCAGTGTTCATCTTTCGGTCTAGACTGTATACCCGGGGTTCCCGTGACCTGGACGAAATGAAACGAGTGTTCATATATTGGCTGGAACGATGCATACGGGAGGCCAATGACGACTACATTACCTTCATGTTCGAACTTACCGACGCAGGGCTCAGTAACGTAGATATGGACCTAACGAAGTACATTATCACTACGCTCAAGAGCTACTATCCATATTCCTTGAATTACATCCTAGTGTATGATCTTCCATGGATACTTAATGGTGAGTTGCGTTAAAATCGTCCAATCCTCTATGTATAAATTGTTATTATTTTTCCGCTTTTAGCTACATTCCAAATCATCAAAAGACTACTTCCTGCCAAGGCCGTTGATAGATTAAAGAACATAAATAACAAAAACATTCGGGACTACATCGACGAGGACTACATGCTAGTGCCATGGGGTGGAAAGGATGACTATGAGTTTAAATTTATCCCGGAGCAGCGGCAGCCAGAGCCATCACTACTTAACAACAACAATAACTTCGTCAACCATAACAACAATAGCATCAAGAAGGTGAGTTTTTTTATTCGGGTCACTGAATTTACTTCCCACGTGGAAGCTTTTTCCATACGAGGGCATTCCGGGCGTGAAAAAGGATTTTGCCACAATAATTTCAGCTTTCTGCTTCTTACTCTAAGGGGCTGTCCATTAATTACGTAAGGGTTTTTGGGGGGAGGGAGGGTTCGAGAAATCTTACGAGCCATACAAAAATATTTGGGTTCTCATACATTACAATGGGGGGAGGGGGTTTCGAAAAATCGTAAAATTTCCCTTACGTAATAAATGGAAGCCCATAAGGCTTTTCGCAATAAATTCCTTTGAGTAGGGAAGTGGAAGTATCTCAGCAAAGCGTCCATTTTTGGCACTTTTCCGCTAACTAAGTTAGTTAATTTTGAACCAATTCTGTGTGCGTAGATACCGAGGATGGCCAAAAAGTTTGGAATAGGCCAATTTTTTCCTTCACAACCAAATTCAACCAGCTGTAACTTTTCATGGAATGCATCATATTTCTCAAATTTTGACTGTTTATCAACCTACTATATGTTTATCGTTGGTACAAATTTAAGCCCAATTGGTTAATCTCTTGCGAAGCTAGAACCGTTCTTGTAACATACTATTTTTGGGCAACTTATTTTTGAACTGTCATATCTTCGAAATCATTGAACCAAATCGAATGAAACTTTGAACGTATATCAACAGACATCAACAGATTATACCGTGACGTTACAACGTATTCGTAGTCAGATTTTCTACGATAACTCATGAAAACGATTGTTAATCTCAGTGGCGTCTCGTAGCCTCACTTTCTACCTATTAAACGATCCTAAAACATTAAATTACGGAGAATACAGGGGCAGAATCAAACATAAAATGAGCATAAACGGCTATTCTCGTTTTTTTCTATTAATTACAAGTTAATTTGTTAAGAAAATTCAATAATTTGCACTTGCTGAACAGGTAGATTTGAGGTTAGGGAATCGCCACTGGTTAACCTCAAAATATTATTTTATAATCGGATTCCTTATAAAATTTCCGTTATATTTGACCTATTGAGCTTTTAGTGTTCATTAGAAAAACTTGTTTAAAATGTGTATTTGTAGCTTGACGTTACAACGCGCTAGAATCCGACCTCCTCTACCGTGCTACCAACATCTTTTTATGTTATTCTGAAAAATTTTCCCACCATTGAAATTTATTGGTTTGTTCATCAATTCAATGAAAAAACACATATAAATTTCGGATTTGTTTTTGGATAATCGACTTTTACATTTCGTGACGTTACAACGCCTGTTCAGTTTCAAACAGGATTCTGCTCGCGATGTAACGTCACGAAAATGCACATCATGTTAAAATCAGAATTATAAGCCAAATTTGCCCGAATTTGTATATATTCACATGTACTATCATCACTACTTCAATGGGAACTTTATTCTATTGAAAATCCAATTTGTAATAAATGGCTCGGAGGGCCAAGTTATAGCTATCAGCAGTATGAATACTTCTTCATGAAGGTTAATGACACCGGTACCAATCTTCGGCTTAGTACCACCCATATTCTTCTAATTTTGTCCCAAAGACTAGACCGCTGAGGTCCATTACTTCGCACTAGAGATGGAAAATGATGAAGATTGCAGCCGAGCAGACACAAACCAAAACAAATCTACTCGTGAACAACAGGGACCCGAGAATACTCGCACTTCTTTATTCGTGAGTAAACGGAGCTGGCAAACACTCGCATGTGATTCGCGAAGCTTCGTGAATTTTTTGCATTTTGACAAAAACGCATTTTAATGACTGGCAGTGCTGCTTTTCAGAAACAATGAAGCATAAAACATTAGTTTATGTTGGATAATCACTGGATTTGCTATTATAACCACAATAACATGCACTTCCCGCACCTTCACTAGTCCTTCACGAATAAAAACTCATGAGTGTTTCTGTTTTGTTCTGCTTGTTACTCACGAAGCAGGCGGGTGCGAATAAACTCACACACTGTTTACTCTCGGAATCGACAGTTAGCCTTGTGTTGGCTTTACACTCGCGAATTGCTTCATGATGCGAGTAATTCCATCACTGCTTCGCACCGCCAGATATTTAGATTTTTCAGAATAGAACTCAGAGACAAATAGACTTAACAGCGATAAAATAATCTTAATTACTTAGGTGTCTTTAGCAAAGTTGTTTGATAAGTCAAAGACTTTCAGCTGATTTATCATTAGACGTAAGATTTCGCCACTGGGTGACGCTAATTAAAAGTTCATAATAATTTGCAAATGATTAGAATTTCTCAAAAAGTTTCCTACAAGTTTTGACTAGTTGAGAAACTAGCAGTCAAAATTTGAAAATTTTTGGGCACTTTTTAAAAAGTTACAACTTTTCTTTTCTGAATAAATAAAATGTGCATGATTTTTCAAAATTTCAACTACCACTAGGCAAGTAAAACTTTAAACCAAACGATTTTTAAACTGAAGATCCTTGAAAAGTTTAACAACTCTCTAAGTAATCAGGGTCCTGAGATATATGAGTTGGCGATTCTTGTGATATCAAGGACAGACGTAACACTGACATAATTTCCATCCCATATATTTCAAGATCCTTATTATTTAGACAGTTGGTGTCCTCGACAAAGTTGTTTGGCTGGATGTTCAGATCGTTATTAAAGAGCACACTTTCTTGTAGCAGGCCGTAGCACACAGCTCAAAACTAGAACGATTTATTAAGTTTATTACTATTAGTATTATATGATTTATGCAATTATTAGCTTACAATAGTGGTGTTACTCGTGGTTCTTTCGACCTGATAAATCTCCCTTTCCCTTCGGTGAATCTGTACAAAATAAATTCTTAGTTTTACGTTAAATATATAATGAATATCAACTTACGAGTCCAAATGAATATATAATTTCACAAATCAAATAAACTCCCCCAATTTACAGGCAAACTCAACTTTTACTTTTAACAACTCGATTTCGCAACTTTTCTATCTTCTACGTTTTATGTTTTGTTATCTTTTTCTTTTCAACCCTAACGTCAAACCATTTGTCATCATGACATGTCTCCTTATGGCCGACCTGTCGGCATGCCCACTGGAGTTTTGCCCAGTGGTGATGGTAACAGCTCCCCCTTCCGTAACTCTGGTCCAGTTTCCGGGAGTTGGCCAGATTTACTCCTTAACTCCATCACTGCAAGCTTGGCCACAGCCCGACGATATAGTCCCTTAGATGTTCTCACCAGAGCTTGTCGAACTCTTCCATCTGCGCCTCGTATCACTTTCTCCACTTTGCCCCGAATCCAGGTTCTTCGATTGTTCCCGTCGACAATATACACCAACTCTCCTTCCTCGATAGGTTCTTGCTCAGTGAACCATTTGGTCCAGTGATTAATGGTCGGTATGTATTCTTTCAGCCATCGTTGCCATAGTACGTCTGCCAACTGTTGAGATCGCTTGAAATTGTCCCGCAACGCTTCAGCAGAACTTGTCGGCATATTTACTTCTTCGCGTTCTCCAGCAGGTAGCCCCCGAAGAAAATGGTTCGGCGTAAGAGATTCGGCTTCGGCTAAATCTTGTGGTACGTACGTGAGGGGCCGAGAGTTTACCATATCCTCCGCTTCCGATAACACGGTTAGAAGGATTTCGTCGTTCAATTTACCTCCATCGTGTAGTCCCTTCAGTGCATCCTTTGCGGACTTCACTAGCCGCTCCCATATTCCGCCCATATGGGGAACTGCTGGCGGATTAAAATTCCATCGAGTTCTAGCGTCAGTGAAGTTGTCAGCACACTCCAGTTCAATGTCCTTGATCCTCTGTACGAACTCCTTACTAGCGGCGATGAAGTTAGTGCCATTGTCCGAAAATATTTCCAAGGGTGCACCTCGTCTGACAATGAATCGCCTGATTGCCATAACGCATGATTGGCTGCTCAAGCTGTGAGCAACTTCCATGTGGATTGCCCTGGTCACAAGGCACGTGAACAGGCAAATCCATCTTTTCTCAGAACGGCGCCCTACCGTGACAACAACTGGACCGAAATAATCAATTCCTATGTAGCTAAACGGACGTAACTGTGGTGTTATGCGCTGCACAGGTAGAGGGGCCATCCTGGGGATTATTGGACGACATTTTTTGATTTTACACCATGCACAGTTTTTCATCACCTGCAGGACTGCTGCCCGAATGTGTTGGACGTAGAACCGTTGACGTAATTCATTTACCACGGTCTCACGGTTTGCGTGACCAAATTTTTCGTGGTAGTGTAGGAGCAACTTGGAGGTGACATCGTGACCCTTCGGGAGTATAATCGGGAACCTCTGTTCGAAAGGGATGAACTCAGCATGAGCCGAGCGACCTTCCATACGAATCACACCTTCTTCGTCCAGAAAAGGAGCTAGCTTGTATAGTGGGCTGGAGCGTTCGATGAGATGCCACTTTGACTGCGGAAGTTCTTTATTTTTCAGCAACGTCTTACTTTCGTCGGCGAAACCTTCCTGCTGCGCCATCCTCCACATGTAGTTCTCAGCCAGTCGATATTCTTCACGTTTGAACGGAATCTTGTTTGACAACAACGCTCCTATTAAAGACCTTTCCAGTTTGGGTGTTGCTTGTAGGGTTTCGATTGGCAGTCCTTTTACTTTTTTGCGGCAATTCGAAATGAATCGAAATATGCAAGCGATGCTTCGAACCAGAACCATATGGCGCGAGAATCGAGTAGTGTCCACCAGGCTCTGCGGGAAAGACACTTCATGGAACAAATGGTACGCTCGCAGTTCTTCTTTTACGCCTGCTGCTGGCAGAGCTCGTTGAGACCACTCTTCCTTTGGTCGGTGTAGGATTTCAGGACCACGTACCCACTCTCCGTCGGACTCAATCGGTGGGCCATGCTTCCCCCACTTTGTCAGCACGTCAGCTATATTGTTCTTTGTTGGGATCCAGCTCCATTCATGTGGATTAGTGAGGCTCAAAATGTCCCCTATGCGGTAGGCCACAAACTGCTTATACTTTCTATGGTCTGAATTAATCCACGAAAGGACGGTGGCAGAGTCAATGTAGAACATAACACTCTTCACCTTCACTGAATGGTTAGTAGCCTGGTACACGGTTTATATGGGAAAATACAAAAAATGGAAAAACTCAAGTTCCTGTATACTTTTTGAGTTCCACTTCGGTCCCATATCAACTGTGCAGAATTTCAGATCGATCGGAAAAACTATATTTTAGCGCCCGCCATTCTTAGTTTTTCATACGATTTACTATGGGGAAATTTTACTCCTGCAAAGAAAAATCGCTAGGAGTCACCCCTAGATCCCTAAAAATAAGTCGACGAATGATTTCTGTAGAAAACTTTACTAGGAATCAGACCTCTGAAGACAGCAAATCGATGCGACGTTCGTGGAATGAGTTATTAGGCCTCACCCGATCGATAAAATAGCGAGATTTTATTATTTATTGTTATTCCTTACATGTTAAACAGCGTTTGCATGCCATTCGGTTTTCAGTCAATAACTTTTTTCACATGCCTCAGATCGCTTTGCAGTCTTCGGAGGGTTGGTTCCTCGTAAAATTTCCAACAGAAATCATTCATCGATTTATTTTTAGACGTTAAGGGGCAACCTGTGGCGATTTTTCTTCAAAAAAGAGATTTTCCCCATACTAAAACGTATGAAAACTTAAAATGGCTGGCGCTAAAATATAGTTTCTCCGATCGATCTGAAATTTTGCACAGTTGATATGGGACCAAAATGGAACACAAAAAGTGTACAGGAGTAAAATGTCTTTTTGTGTCCCACGCTAATGGTTAGCTTTAACGGCAGCTGCTAATCTAGCACCCAGTACAGCGGCTAAAAGCTCCATTCTCGGGATGGACGTATACTGTAGTGGAGCTACTTTGGATTTTGCCGACACTAACGCAACTCTCGGCTGTCCGTTCACCAAAACTCTTAAATATGCGACACATCCATAAGCTTCCTCGCTTGCGTCGGCGAACACGTGAAGCTCTAGGTCCTGGTAGTCATCCGGATTCGCATCAGGAAAATAGCAGCGTGGGATCCTCATCGCCTGGACTCGTGGTAGTAGTTCAATCCACTTGAACCATTTCTTCGCCGAATCGTCGTCGACAACTTCATCCCACGAGCAGCCATTTCTCCAAAGGTCTTGGATGATAATTTTTCCAAAAACGGTGAACAACGCCCACAAACCGAGGGGATCGAAACAGCTCATAACGATTCTTAGCAGTATTCGTTTCGTTGGCAGCTTCTCTCCCTTTAGGTATGGTTGCAGGTCATCATGTAGAACGGCGGCGAACACAAAAACATCAGCCTCTGTATTCCATGACATGCCCAGGACTCTCTCCGTATAGGTTGACTTATCGCAGTTGAAGTGAATTAGGCGATTGTCCCGCTGGCCGTCGAAGTGTCGAAGAAATTCTGGACTGTTGGACACCCAATTCCGGATATTAAATCCAGCCTTTGAATGGATGTAAGCGACCTGCCCGGCCCGTTCGATGGCTTCACACACCGTGAACGTGGAGTCCAAATAGTCATCGACATAGTGTTTGCCGACAATAGCCTCAACTGCATCTGGAAACTCCTCGCTACACTCCTGCGCATTTTGATTTTTTATATATTGCGCAGAGCACGGGGAGTTAGTTGAGCCAAAGGTGGCGACGTCCATAACAAAAATCGTTGGAGAACTCGAAGCGTTCGACCGGTACAAAAATCTCTGTGCTGACTTATCACTTGCTCGGATGCGTAGCTGATGGTACATCTCAGCAATATCGCCGCCAAATGCGATCGGGCGCTCACGGAAGGGGCACAAGACCGACGGTAGGCTAGACAAGAGATCGGGTCCTTTTAACAACTCGGAATTCAGCGACCTCCCTTGCACGGACGCCGCTGCGTCCCACACTAGTCGGACCTTTCCCGGCTTTTTGGGGTTGAGGACGACATTCAAGGGAAGGTACCAGATCTTACCCGGTACCGAATCCATCAGCTCCTTGCTAGTAGCGATGTGGGCGTAACCTTTCCGTTGGTAATCCTCGATCTGCTTCTCTACGTTTAATGCCAGTTCTGGGTTTTTTGATAGCTTTCGTTCCAGGCTCTTCATTCGCTTCAGTGCCATCTGGAAGTTGTCCGGAAGCTGGGGTTCGTCGTTTCTCCACAGAAGACCTGTCTCGAACCGGTCTCCTACGCGCTTGGTAGTCTGTTCCAACAGCATTCTAGCTCGACGGTCTTCGTTTGATTCTGGTAGTACCTTAACAAGTAAGCCAGACTCCTCTAAGGTGAAATGTTTCCGAAGAAGTTCTTGGAGATCTAGATCTGCCAACTCAACAGCCGTATGATGTCCAGCAAAACCCGTATCTGTGCTGTTGTTTCCTTGAGGACCGTATATCGTCCAACCAAGCTTCGTACGAACTGCAATTGGCTCCCCAGGGTTGCCGACACGAGACTCTAACGGTGCGTATACGTGTAGGTGTTTCAGGCCAATAAGGATTTTTGGAGAACCACCTAAACAGTCAGCTACTGGTAATCCACAAAGGTGCTTGAAACGGGCGGTTACTTCGTCGAACCGAATTTTCTGCTCCGGCAGTTGGAGATCTTGGACGGTGTGAACGTTTCGTAGAAGAAATCTCTCGTTGGTTCCGCTTGACGATATCGATACATCAACACGACGAGAATTCCGTTCTAGCCGACTCATACCAGCTGTCCACTTCACCAGTATTGGTTCCCATGTCCCTTTTAGTTTGAGATGCTCGGCAACACTGTTCTCCATTAGGGAATACGAAGATCCTTCATCCAAAAAGGCAATGACATCGCGGGTCCGGCCTTCGTGGTGGAGTTTAATCGGAACCATCCTAAAAATGACGGGATGCTGTTCCGAATCGTGTACGTGGCAATTTGTTGACAGCGGTACAGTTGTGCTCGGTGGGTGTAGAATGGAATGGTGCCTTTCCTTGCAATCACCGATGTTGCAGTGTCCTTTGAATCGGCAGCGTGACTCCCCGTGTTCGTTTAAACACATTTTGCAGATTTTCCACTTTTCTACAATTTTTACCTTATCGCCCCACACCAGTCTTCGGAAGTCTTCACAGACGCGGGTTCGGTGGTCCAAACTGTTGCATCCTCGACACGGTTTACGGTTGATGTGCGGACCATTACCTTTGTGGTGATCTACCGAATTGATCGACGACTGCTCGATGCCGACATGTGCATTCAGGAAACCTTCATGTTCATTGCTCCTCGATCTTTTCTCCTTCCGGTCCCGGTTGGGACGCCCGTCGATTCGTGGATCAGAATAGAGTGTCGCCTCCGTCGCTTCCGAAACGATTTCCGAAAGAAAATCCGCAAACGTGCTTAGATCCACTGCTGCCTGTTGACGTTTGTGCCTAACCCACTCCATTTTCGTGCTGGGGGGCAACTTCTCGACAAGCTCCGCAATAAGCATAGGGTTGACGAGGTGATCATCCATTCCAGAAGCCACTAGATGGTCGCACAGTTGTTGGACAATCATGCCGAAGGTGATAAATGTGGCTAAACGATCTGCACGCGGGGGATCCGCTCTTCTTGCCTTCTGCATCAAAGAATGGAGTAGTTGTTCTGGTCTGCCATAGAGGTGTCTTAGCGTGTCAATTACTCTTGGAACTGACTCGGGCAGCAACAATCTACTTCTTACAGCTTCCAGTGCCGGCCCCTTGATGCTCTCCTGAAGCCTTCCAAGGTTCTCCAAGTCGGTCCAGTTGCATGCTGCGTTCCCGTTATTGAAGCTGCTAATAAAGAGAGGCCATTCCTCTGGCCGCCCTGTGAACACTGGTAATTTAGCAAACGGACCTTTCCGTGCAGCTATCTGGGCTCTTGACAATTCCAGTTCTCCTACAGCCGCGAATGGGATTTAATGCACGCTATTGCTTACTGCTGGCACTGGCACTGGCACATTCAGGTTCGCGGATTGCACCTGCTCACGATGCGGGTTCACATGACATGGTGGCGCAGCTGTTGTTCGAGAAAAAGAAGGCTCTGGCAGCGGATGCTGCAACGGCTTGTTAACCTTTGCTGCGGGTATCTGCGGGTTCTTAAGAGGCGTCGTTTCCCCTAGGGCATTTTCAGACGTTAAACGGTATTGGTTTCCGATTCCCGGATTCATCGGTGCGGCTTTGGGAGTGGAACATTTGGGAAAAGCTCCCCGAACGTCAGCAACAGGCTTGATTTGCTCTTTCGGGAATTTGAACTTATCCCTCCACATCTTTTCCAAGTCCGTGTCGGATTGATCCTGATTTGGTACGGAATTTCCACCTACAGCGCCACTCTCCTGCTCCAAAGGGTCCATGTTGTATTGGAACTCCTCATACAGTTCACTTCGCATCTTGTTCAACTCTGCTTCTACCGCTTTTCTTTTCTCCAGCATCTCCCTTTCGAGGCGAATCTGCATCATCATTTTCTCCTTCTGTCGCTGGAATTGTCGGTCAAATCGCTGCTTCATCATTAACAGCTCTCTTTGATGATGCCGTTCTTCTTCTTCATCGGTTGCCGGCTCCTTTTCCGTATTCGATTCGCCGAATCCTTCTTGAGCCTGGTCTGTCGTGTCAGAAACTTCCAGAATGGTTCCGAGGGCCGTTGCGCCGTCGACTTGATTACGGGTTTTTCCTTCCATGCCATTCGCACTTACGCATGCGTCGCAGGTCCAAGGTAGCTTCTCTATCTCCGACGTCACTTTGGCACACATGAAGTGGAACCATTTCTGGCACTTTTCACATAGAACCATGTTTTCGTCTGCATGGTTTGGTTTCTCGCATAGTGCACAGTCATACCCGGTCTTTTCGGGGTTATGTCCGTCGTCTTTGGACTGCATGACACTATTTTTTGAGAATTTGTTCAGATCGTTATTAAAGAGCACACTTTCTTGTAGCAGGCCGTAGCACACAGCTCAAAACTAGAACGATTTATCAAGTTCATTACTATTAGTATTATATGATTTATGCAATTATTAGCTTACAATAGTGGTGTTACTCGTGGTTCTTTCGACCTGATAAATCTCCCTTTCCCTTCGGTGAATCTGTACAAAATAAATTCTTAGTTTTACGTTAAATATATAATGAATATCAACTTACGAGTCCAAATGAATATATAATTTCACAAATCAAATAAACTCCCCCAATTTACAGGCAAACTCAACTTTTACTTTTAACAACTCGATTTCGCAACTTTTCTATCTTCTACGTTTTATGTTTTGTTATCTTTTTCTTTTCAACCCTAACGTCAAACCATTTGTCATCATGACATGTCTCCTTATGGCCGACCTGTCGGCATGCCCACTGGAGTTTTGCCCAGTGGTGATGGTAACACTGGACAAGAACTTTCAATTGATGGGCCGAATGATTTCCCAGCTAACACGAGGTCTTATATGATGTTGAATAGGATGCTAAAGTGGAGGCCATATGCGTACCTGCTCCCATTTAACCGCGTGTAAAGTATACGCATTAGTGTGGGTCATCGGAACCGTTTTCTCAGATCAAAGCTTTTTTGGTTCCGTTCCGCGTCCTGAGTATCTGTGCAAAATTTGAACACGATTGGTTGCGTCTACATTTTGAGCATTGAAATTGAAATTTGTGTGGGATTTCGTATGGGAAAACATACTTTTTTGCATTTTTGTCATAAGTTGAAAAAGTTTGTCTGAAACTTTTAAACCGATACTATAAAATGATAGCCTAGGATGTTCTGAAAAACTTTGTTGAATACCGCAAAGCGATCCGATGCATGTGAAAATAGTTATAACCAACGAACCGCATGCATATGTTTATGTTTTAACATGTAAAGGAATAACAATAGCAACAAAATCATGCTGTTTTGCCAATCAATGTCGACACTATAACTTTTTTCATAAACATCAAATCACTTTGCGGTCTTAGACAAAGTTTTTCAGGACACCCTAGGGTATGTTTTTACTTTATCGGTTACATGGTTTTAGAAAAATTCGAGCTTGATATGAGAGAAATGCAAGAAAGTGTGTTTTCCCATGTAAAACCCTATACAAACTTCAAACGCGATGCGCAAAACGTAGACATAACCGATCGTGTTCAAATTTTGCACACTATTTGGGTCCTGAAATGAGATCAAAAAAGCTTTGATCTGATGGGATACCATTGAATTTTTCATTTTTCCATATAAACGATGACCCACTCTAATACGCATATCGCCTCCTTTTTAGCATCCTATTGAACATCATAGGCGATCATGTGTTGACTGGGTTTAAATCCTTCCACTAGGAGGCGCTAGAGGGCATACACATTTTTAGTTTCGTTTATCTCAGGATCCAGAATAATTTGAAATATTGTTGCTTCAGTGAAGCTGTTTGATAGATAAAGAACTTTCAGTTTAATAGCCGTTTGGTATTAATTTCTGCCGCACCGTGGCGCAAGTTGAAAATTTCCTAAAGCATACCAATTTTATTAATTATCTCGAAAACATTCAACAAGCCGTAATTCTGTAAAAAAATTATCAAAAATTCTCAAATTCTGACTGATAGTTTCTCAGCTTGTTATCTGTTATTGCTACAAATTTGGACTTGATTGGTTAGCTCTACACGAAGATGGAACGCTTCAAGCAGAATACATATTTTTTGACTGTCGTTCTATCAACTCTTATATCTTGGGACCAAGTGAATCAAATCAAATCAATTTTTAAACATATATGACTAATATACCGTTCTTTGGTTACCATTTGATTCGAATACAATAGGGCAGTGGAGGTGTTTTGGCTCGGGCAGGTATTTTGGCCCACCTAGGGAGTTTTATTACATTTATTATATATTATCTACTAAATCTTGGTAAATTTTTATTGGAACACAAATAGTAATAAACTATGTACTGATCACTATTTCGGATGTCAGTTAAATGTGCTGTTCAGTATCAAAACATAGAGAAAATATTTTAACTTCCAATTAGACGCTCGAAAAAGCATCAGGTTTTACTTTTTACAAATGAACATTTAGATGATATGAATGTAGTTAAAGCCATGTTAGAACTCAAAATAAACTGTTTTTAAGCTCGGTGGAGCGATGACATTTACTAAAATGGTTGTTTGAGGTATGTCCAAAATATAATCAGCATAATCATGGAAAGTAGCGTCTTGTAGTGGCGAAATTTCGCATCTTATGGTAAATCCACTGCAAGTCCCTGACTTACCAAACAATTTTGCCGAAGAAATCATCTTTTCTAAGTAATTGGGGTTGTGATATAGATGAAATTTAAAATTTGTAAGTTCTCTAGCGCCGCTTTTTGGTGGAACATTAAATCAAACTATCCATCAACTGTAAGTCTTTGAACAACTTAACAATTTGGCTGAAAACACCAACTCTCGAAGTTATCAATACCCTGAGATATATGTATAGAGCGTAGATTTTGACCAAACATCTCCTCGCCCCGTCTCTCAAGAGTCTACGTAGTTTATGAGCGGACCCTAATGGTACGCAAGTTATGAATGAAAAGGGCTCATACACAGCGAGAAAGAAAAAGTTTTGAATATAGAACTACCTTTGTCCACTGCAGGAGCTGCCAGAGAAATTTGGTCTTTTGTACAGAACTTTTTTTCGTGACGTTACAACGCAAACTTCAACCAGGTGAAGTTCAGGTGTCAGTGAACCGATTTACTTTCTTTTTGTCTCATTTGAAAGATATTCTGGAGTACAAAGACCATACAGAATTTCATATTAGTAACTTGTTCCGAATTTGAATAAATTTTATAAAGATGGCTTTCCGTGACGTTACAACGCTTAAAAAACTTATACTTTGACCAGCCATTCCTCAGAGTTGTAAAATTCTTTGTATGCTAAAGAATCTACATACATTTATCTGTTTATCATGAAATACTTTTGAAAAATCAGTGCATTGGTGTTTAAAATACGGCAGCTTTGAAATATAGTGTGCCTAAATGCCTTAAAATCTCGATTTTATTGTTAATTTTAACCGTCGTTCAATAAAAAAAATATTGTTACATTAATATCATGTTGAATACATTTTTGAGCGACAGGAGTAATGCAGAATGTTATAAAAATGTGAAATATGCCAAATTTCAACTTTTAAAAATGCGTATTGATGATACGGGCCCCGTAGAATGTGTCAAATAACAACACAAAGAGATAGGTTCTGGGACCATTTAGGCAGCGAGATCATTTTAGTACACTTACTGCTATAACTCAGTCAGTTGTTCACCAATTGCCTTGATTTTGGCACACGGCGCGATACCTACCATATCTAGCCATGTACAAATATCGGTTCAAGCCAATTGGTTCAAAAATAGGAGAGCAAGTGCCTAAAATAAATTCCCGTGCCCAAATGGTTCCCAGAGCCTACTTGAAATATTATAAGGTACAAAAGAAACAATTGTGAAATTATTAAATCGACAGAGTCAAGAGAAACAAGAGTAGAGCTTGTAGATCTTGAGCGTTCTAATTCTAGATAGTTTGGTTAACCTAGATGTGAATGTTGCAAAAGTTATCGGAATTGCAATCTGAGGCTCTACTAGGAGCAGTGCAGATTGTATTGCGTTCGCATTGCATTCGCCACAATAAGAATATCCTAAGATTTACAGATACTGCGACCCATATTTCGGTATAGCTGTATGCCAGTGGACACATAGGTACTCGTATTATCATAAGTACAACAGACACAATCGTGACAGAATTATGCCGATAGAGTAAGGAGAACAAAAGTAGAGCTCGTAGACCTTGAAGGTCTCAATTCCAGAAGAGTTAGGATATCTTAGAATATACCATGAATGTACCAAAAGCATTGAAGTCGTGCACTGAGGCTCCATCGGCAGCATGGAATACAATTCACAAACTTTCTTTACAATTCGTCCCCTTAATGCTAAAACTAGGTAACTGGTTTTGCGAAATCGCGAGCAATTTGTTTACATCTGAACGTTTACCACAATAAACAAAAGTTTGTCGATTGAAACTACAAAATCACATAATGATGCTTCATTTAAGACCGACAAAGTGTTTGTTTTATAGCAGGATAAGTTTTACCAGCCATTTTTACCCGTATTTTCCAAAACGAGTTACCTAGTTCTAGCATTAAGGGGGCGAATTAAAGCATGATACAGTATGTAGATATTGTAAATCAAACTTCAAAGTGTTGTATTGGGACAATTTGGATTTCACGAAATGACCAACTACCACAACATCTAATTGCTCGTAATATTGCGAGGTCTAATGGGCATCAACTTGACTAAATTTCTTGAACAGAGTGAACAGAAATTATGGTAGATCTTGTAGATCTTGAATAAATCAATTCCAGAGTAGTTTGGATGACCTGGATCACCCAATTCATGTGCTATAAATTTTCTAGCGATCCTTTGAGGCTTTTTGAGTACTGTAGACTAAGTTCTGCAATCATTCAACTTATATAAAATTTGATTTATTATGCTGGATTTGAGACACAAAGAGTAGTTCAGGAATGCAAAATTTCAACAGATTATGATGGATTCTGATACTTTGCATGCCAAGGATTCGATCGATTGTATCATACGCCGCTTTGAAATCGATGAACAAGTGATGTGTGGGCACGTTGTATTCGCGGCATTTCTGCAACACCTGGCGGATGGCGAACATCTGGTCCGTTGTAGCGCGTTCACCCATAAATCCAGCCTGATATTGCCCCACGCAGGGTTCCTGATTTCCACTTTTCATCTTCTTCTTCATTCGAAGACAGTCAGCAGCGAACTGTTGTCGCTTGAGTTCGTGTGTGTGCTTGTCAGCGACGACAGCAAACTCCGGCGAACGGTGGGAAGCCACACTTGGAAATTATTCATTCGTCCACATTCGCATCGCAAGCGAATGCGATTCGTGAGTGATGCGATTGATATTGTGCTTACGAATTATTGATGTTTTCGAATTATTTTCTTTGCTAATCTAGCATTTCAGCGACAATACAGTAAAAATGTATGCATTACATGCAGAAATTCTCTTCTACTTATGATAATAGCCGCTTCGATCGCTCACCAGTATTCTTCACTATTCGCCATTCATTCATTCGCTTGCGATCCAAACTGCGACGAATGGCAACGAATATTCATGTCAAGCAGATGGCTCATCGCTTCCCACTGGTGATGGGGTTGCGTGTTTGATCACGACGATCCGTTTGCTGCATCTTTCTCGATTCGCTTCAGCGAAGAGGAGTGAATATGAATGGAGTGAGGCGAAAATACCGATCCTTGGCCCCACGAACTCTCTTGCAATCGGTGATAGTCGGCGGCATAAAATTTGAGAGAGTATCTTGCAGGCAGCGCTCAGTAGTGTGATCGCGCGGTAGTTCCCGCAATCCAACTTGTCACCCTTTTTGTAGATGGGACACACGATACCTTCCATCCATTCCTCCGGTAATACTTCCTCCTCCCAAATCTTGGTAATGGCCCAGTGTAGTGTAAAACATGTGTAGGCAAAAACATGTAGAATTCATAAAAAAGTCAAAAAAGCCACACATTTTCAACTACCAGCAAAATGGGGAGGGTACAAAGGGAGAGGTAGCAGCCATTTTTACCACAACTATTCCCCTTGTCAATAAAAAAGACTCCAAAGTATTTTTTTAACTAAGAATATATTGCATTTCTACAGAAATTATTGCATTCCAAAGTTTCTGAACCGACCGGGAATCGAACCCGTTGCCGTCAGCATGGTCGTGCTTCAGTTTATTTCACTGCAACTGCAAATAATTCACTTGGAAGCTTTTTAGTTTTTTTTTTGTCAAAATTTAGGAATAGTTTTTACCAGTTTGTTTTTTCATTTCACTGTATGAGAATATGAGGACTCTGAATAAGAATAAAAAGAATTTTCTTCTTACCCAGTCTTATACAGGGTCAAAAATTTTGAAAAACAAAATGAAAAAAATTCATCTTATTAGCAATTAAAAAAATAAATCACCAATTTTAAAAAGACACCAACAATTTTAAATGCAATCGCAGAACAGCTCGAAGGTAGTGTAACAAAACAAAAGCAATTTGGTGTAACGCCTTTTCCTAGTGTATACTTTTGCTCTCATCTCAATGTAAAAGCATTCTCTCACCGTCAGTGACTCGCACTGAGAGAACCGGCTTCGTCTTCGGGCCAGACACGTGCTTTCATCGTTTATATCAGGTGATGATGTAGCACAGTCGAATGCCTGCTTTCGTATGTACGTTTAACTGATGTGCTGCAGCTTACCAATAACAACATCGCACACAGTTTTCTCCACAAAAGTGTGTCTGATGGAGACCACACAGTTTGTTACAATAGATTTTCATAGTGCTAACAATAGTGTTACTGGCTGTGAAAATTGTAAACCGTGCATTAGACGTGACAAATATTTGGAATAACAAATCCATCAAATGACCAACACAACGATTTGCCTGTGTAGCTGCCGGCTTAGAATAGCACTACGGACCTCCTTTTACGGGGATAAAAGTCCACCAAACAGGGAACACTAATGCATGGTGTCAGGTGACCCATGCTGAGGGATGAATGATTGAGGGGGTTTAAAACATGCTCGATCTTTAACAGAGCCCGTAACGTGGGTAGATCACCTTTTTGGGTTGCGTTACGGAGTAAGATCTATCTAATTGAACCCTGGTGACATCCAACTTGTTAAGCTGGGGTAATGGGTTTTAGTAATAATGATTGATAGTAAAACGCCCTTGTTACCAGTGACAGTTTCTAAAATTGCATTTATTTATAAGGGAAACAACCATGCTTTACGTATCTAATTCCGTAATAACCTACTAAGGATATAAGTACTGGTGATACAAGCACTCACGTGAATTCTTATTATCGAACAAATTCTCTAATTTGACAGCGATTTGCAACTAGTTTCCATCAGTAATTGAGATGTTCAAGGCTAGTTTAAGATTGAATTACATTCCATCAAAATGGAGACTTGTAAAAGTTATCTTTATACCAAAAAAAAGATGCGAGACAAGACGCATCCGAAAGCCAATTAGTCTTTCTTCAATTTTGTTGAAGACTATGGAAAAGGTTTCGAAGGATTTTATCAATTCTTCTTACATAAAAGAGCATCCCCTATTTGACTTCCAGTTTGCTTATCAATTTGGTCAACGATTACGGCACTTCATTCGCTAGTGGAAAAAACGTTTTCAGCAAAAAAAATAGCTTTATGCGCCTTTTTAGACAGAGAAGGAGCATTTGATAATGCCTCATATTCATCTATGAAGCGTGCCATGAAGAATAAAAACTTCGACCAATATATCATACATTGGATTTATACTGTGCTTGCAAAAAGAGAAATCACTTCTGAGCTGGGAAGTTCTTCTATAACAGTAAGGGCAACGAAAGGTTGCCCTCAAGGAGGAGTCCTCTCACCACTATTGTGGTCCTTGGTTGTAGACGATCTTCTAAGAAGCTTGAAGGAAAAAAGTTTCGAAGTTGTGGGCTTTGCAGACGATATAGTCATAACAGTGAGAGGAAAGTATGACGAAACTGTTTCGGAGAGAATGCAAAGGGCCCTAAACTATACACATTCATGGTGTATTAAGGAGGGCCTTAGCATCAACACGTCAAAAGTCGTAATTGTCCCTTTCACTAGGAGAAGGAAGATCAACCTAAAAGCTTTTCGGCTTGGAGGGATACAAATTCATCCTAGTGATCGAGTCAAATACTTAGGTTTGATTCTGGATGCCAAACTGAACTGGAATGCTCAAATTGAGTCCGTGATCGATAAGGCAAGAAGTGCTTTCTGGTTATGCTCCAAAACTATTGGCAGGCAGTGGGACTTGAAACCAAAAATGATAATATGGATTTATACTGCCATAATCCGACCAAAAGTGACGTATGCTTCGTTTGTCTGGTGACCAAAAACAAAAGAGGCTACCACGCAATCAAAGCTTGTGAAAATTCAAGGTCTTGCGTCCATTGCTGTTACTGGAGCGATGCGAAGCACTCCATCAAAAGCTTTAGATGCGATTCTCAAACTGCTACCTTTGCACGAGTTCGTGAATTTCGAAGCAGAAAAGGAATTGCTGAGACTTGAACGAGTTGAAAAGTTTATGCCAGGTGATCTTTAGGTCACCTGAGCATTTCACAATACTTCCAAAATAGGCCAGTAATGAAAATGGTTGAAGACTGGATAAAACCTGTGGAGAACAAGTTGCACGAAACAACTCGTGTAGATTGGAAAGTCGGAGGTCCCACTGTTCGTCAAGGATCAATCAAATTCTATACATATGGCTCAAAAGTTGGAATAAACAGGAGCAGGAATCTACGGCCCTGGAATACAAATTTTATTGACAATGGGGCACTATCCTACGGTGTTTCAAGCAGAGATGCTCGCTATTTTGAAATGCGCAAATATCTGCCTTGAGAGAAAATACAGATATGCAAATATTTGTATTTTCTCAGATAGTCAAGCTGCACTAAAAGCACCGACGAACCGACGTGACAGCTAGAACAAACAAATTCAAATTTGTTGTCCGCGACGCCATGATGAAAAATAGCCGAACACTACTGCCACCTCTATAACGGTTCGCGTTGATTTGCTAGCTTGACTCCAAACCCCCGTGTGTTCATATAGGAAGAGGTTCGCGTCAGCGTCAATTTGACAGAAGGGTTCGCTCGCTTTGCTGGTCGACCGTTAAATTGAGGGGGACAGTTTTGAAACACCACTGTCACGTCGGTTCGTCGATACTAAAAGCATTGTGCCAAGGGAACTCAGTAAACTTATTGTACTGAGTTCCCGGTCACTGTGACGGTGAAGGGAATGAAATGGCAGACGAGCTTGCTAAAAGTGGTTTCAATTTACAGTTTGCTGGTCCAGAACCATTCTGTGGTATATCAAACTGTACAATAAAAAGGGATCTGAAATGCTGGGCTGAGCAGAGGGTGATATCCCATTGGATGGATGTCAAAAATTGTAATCAGTCAAAACGATTCATAACACCAAATGCTTATAAAACCAAAAAGCTCTCAGAGATCAACAAGAGAGCTCTATGTACGTACATACACTGGCCTAGTAACTGGACACTGCTCGAGCTGTTATCACTTGGAAAAATATTGGCCAGATTCAGAGTGATATCTCCGTAATAATTAGCGAAAAAGCCGTAACCAACAAAATGTACACAATTTGAGTAATTGCAGGAGTGAAAAGAAGCTAGATTTGGCTTCTAAATGCTCACAAAATTTCCTTGATATCACTTTTCTAACTATTGAAAATCACTGATTGAGTGAAAGGCGTAATTCCATTCCATTCCAAATGAACAAAAACAAGAATTACGCCTTCTACTCCTTTGTTTTGTTTGGTGTTTTGTTTACGAAAGTGAAAGGCGAAACTGAAATCAACACGTAAACACGGCGATAGTAGAAGGCGAAACTGAAATCAAAACGTAAACACGGCGAAAGCAAATGGCGAAATTCTGTCAAAATCATAAACAAGGCGAATAGTAAAAGGCGATTCTGAAAATGATATCGATTCGAGGCGCATAGTATTGGGCGAAATTAGCATTCTCAGGTATCAATTCAGGCGTAATTAAATAAATGCAATTTTTAGTGCAAAAAATATCAAATTCGTGCAGTGTTCTTAGAAAAACAAGAAACTATGTCAGAGCTGTATCAATTAACCTTATTTAAGTTGAATTATTCTGTATTACTTCTAAATAGGAATTGAAATTTGATCAGCAAAATTCGGCTGTTGTTTTCGCATTGTTATTGTTTTGTTAGTTAAGCCCTATTCGCGAATTACTCCCGATCTGTCGTTTCTGTAATACGTAACGTGAAACCTCGGAACATCTGCTTTGCAGTTGTGTTGCTTTATACACGCGCAGGCAAAGATTCCTAAATAGTGATTGCTTGCAACCCAGTGGGATCTGGTCTGCAGAACCTGGGAAGGTCTTGGAGTTTGGCAGAAACTGATTACTTGACACATGGTAATCAGCTGGCTAGATGTGAATATCAAAACGGAACATGCCACAAAAGTTCAGCTTATTAGACGCAGTGGCCTAATTTCCCCAACAGGGGAAGAAAAAAACTAGTTTAAAAAGCTCCAGGTTTTTTTTTCTATGTTGTCCTGGGACTAAACCAGAAGCAAGACATGGATGGGGCCAGAGTTTCGATGCATGGACAAATATCAGTTCTACCGTTTGGTTTTCTCAGAAATACA
Organism: Aedes albopictus; assembly: GCF_035046485.1. Taxonomy (NCBI): domain Eukaryota; kingdom Metazoa; phylum Arthropoda; class Insecta; order Diptera; family Culicidae; genus Aedes; species Aedes albopictus. The sequence continues at coordinate 332,866,040 of NC_085137.1, read as the reverse complement.
ATCGATTATGTGTGATTAGGGGCGCACTTTCGATTTATATCTTTATGAATACTGTACCTTCTCATCACATTCGATTTCTCGAGCCTCTGAAGTAACAAAATAAGAACTAATGTGTTGTGCTAATGTGAATTCTAATGCTAAAAAAAAGATAACTGAAATTTATCATTTTTTTATGTTTTTCAATCAAATATCAATAAGAATGATAAATAACAAAACAAGATTTGTACAGAAATCGATGCTTCATTGCCTCTCAATGACAATGGAGTAGGGAAGTCGCACCATCTCGGCAGGGGTCCTATTTTGGGCAGTTTTCTGCTATAACTCAGCCAATTCTGAACCAATTGATACAATTTTCGGAACGCGATTAGATACGTATAGTTTTTTTGTATTTGTGAATTTTAACTTAATGCTAATTCTTCACACTGTATAGTATCTAGCCGTGTACAAAATTTCAAGTCAATTGGTTTGGAATTGACTGAGTTATAGCGAAGAGTGCCCAATATACCAGCCGCTGCCCAAGTGGTTCGCTACCCTAGTACGATATGCACTACTCCATGCGAAAGTTAGATATTTAAACTGCAAGCGTCGTCAAACAAAAACAAATTTCTGATGTTAAGTTTGTTCTGTCACGGTCGCCATGTAAAAATTCGAATAACATAGGGAATCGCGCTACTTGGGCGGTGGCTTCTATTTCCGTCTGTTTTCCACTATAACTCAGTCAAATTTGAACCAATTGACACAATTTTTGGAATGCACTGAGATAGGTATAGTATCTACTCGTGTACAACATTTCAAGTCAATTGGTTCAAAATTGGCTGAGTTATAGTGGAAAACAGACGAATATAGAAGCCACCGCCCAAGTAGCGCGATACCCTACTTCGATATTCTTGTTGTTTTAAATGACCAAATTATATGTTAAGACTTTTTTGAACGGCGTATAGGTATGACTAGGCACATCCTTCCAACATTATTGCTTTTTTTGCACCGTATTCGACCCCCTGTAGAAATTTTTTGTCACACCACAATATGATCCCACCAGTTTCTGCATACATTGGTTCGTTTCGCTGCTAGAGATTTTAAGCGTCGGTTACACTTTTTGGGTGGTGCATGGAATAATCGGTTTGTTTACTTGCTACTTTCTTTTGTGTTTGACGCGTGAACAAATATTTTGGACGATCGAACATTCGCACGATAATCTAAAAAGAAATACAAGATGCAATAATTCAAACCACATATCTCGCAGCTATACTTCACGAGGTGAAGCTGTTAATGTTCGTAGGTGGTAGACACCGCCCGATCTGAACTCCGGCCGTCCATTCAGTCGAACGAAAGCTGCCGCCGTCGCTGCATCTACACTCTGCACTGTAAGCATTTGGCTGCTACAGCACATCGCAACGCCGGGACGGTCGTCGCGCCGCGAACACGCGTCAATCCGTGCAAACACAAATAAGCACGGGACTCGATCCAGTGTAAACCGCGCGTTCGCTGCCTCTGCCTGTGTGTGCCACCCCAATCCAAGTTCAGTGGCCTTTCGTTGTGCTGCTGCGTTCCGGGGTCGGTAATGTTATTGTGTTGCGCTCCATCATATGAATATTGCCCGCCACGCCACTTGCACCCCGGTTTCGGGCGTTTCGAGCAATCATGGTGATGATCTGTTGAGGAAACTTCTGGCCGGAACGGAACCTTCAATTACCTCTCTACTACTCTGAATATACACCACCAGAGAGCTTACGTCAGCCAAGCGCTTTGTGCAGTGACACACGCAGCTCGCAGCCAGAGCAAGTGACTTGATTGCGAGTGCGGGTGCAGTGCGCGCGGCAATCGTGTACATAGTGTGATAAGGTCGGTGTTCTAGATTTTAAGTTGGGTTCGCGTTCGGCGTATGATGTACCTAGGGGGACAACGGAGTGAAAGGTTTGTGTTTAGCATTCTCGAGTGCAATCAATATCATCGGTTGGGTTGGGATCCAAAAATACATTTATTGATCTGGCATTGAAAGAGATGGGCATTGATAAAGTGAAAGTACGCTGAAGCGAATCAAACAATGTCATACAACTAGAAGCGGAGTTCGTGTACCGGTGTGTGAGGTGGGGGAGGAAGAACTATCATATTCAGGCGAAGGTCTATTAGAAATAGTTTGACATGTTTGGATAAGCTGTGTTTGAAAGACAGTTTTGAACAGGAAAAGCGAACTGAAGAAATACAAATTGCAGTGTACGCTTGCACGCTGACGTCATCACTGTCTCCTTCTCTTTCTTTCCTTCGGCGTCGGTCCATAAAGCCGTCCTTGCCCTCAAAAAAAATTTGAGGGCAATGTTTACAAATCGTATGAGAATTCGATGAGGTTATGTTTTTGATGCAAGCCTCTATGTACGTATAGAGATAAGTGACATTTCAACACACGAACACTAGCGTGAATTTTTCCATACACAACAATGCACGCTAATTCAAAGGCTATTCAGATTGCATATGCAAATATTACCCAATTGATTTGGGTAAAACGGCTAAATAATGATAAAACTAACAACCGGGGTAAGAGTGCACATATTTTCCCCCAAGTTTCACAACTACATCTACAAACGATACACGCACACATTTGAACGTGATTACCACTATTGGAGAGTTTCCTTGAAGACATTTGTTACAATTTTACTTCCTGAGCAAATTCATTGCTTTTACATATAATCAACAACGGAACTTTCTGCAGTTGTTTATTTGTTTTTTTTTTTAATTGTGTTGTCATTTACCTATGCATTGTTATCAATTTATAGTTCATCGCATTGAATGGTGTTTACCAAACATGTTTTATAACAAAGCCCGTTTAAATTTTTTGCAGACAGTCACTGTTTCCATTTGGCAGAAGCATATTTAATCAACGTCGTTAGTTTTTTTTTAAACTTTTAACGATTAACGTTAACGACAATAAATTGAACGTCATCAAATCAGTTTTTTTTATAATAAAATTCATATTAGAATGATGTATGCTTCGTCTTTGTTTGTCTTGTTTAAATTAAAAATAATGTATGCATATAAATTTATGAATTGAATAATCCGCTATACCAATGGAAAAACGAAAAAATAATCAGGATTAGGGTGATTCGTCAATTGTTATTTTATTTCAAATCGAACTTGAGTAATTCTCGCTGAATGTAAATGTATGATGTGAATACATATTCATGTGTGTCACGATATTGCAACAAAAAAAAATTGATCGAAAATTTTGTACCGCTGATGACACGAAAATTCTTAAAATTAATTTTAAGAAATTGCTGCTCCGAAATAAGCCAAAACTTCTTGAAGAATTCCCGAGGAACTTCTGGAAAATTCCCGAGGAAGTTCTGGAAGAATTCCCGAGGAACTTCTGAAAGAATTCCCGAGGAACTTCTGGAAGAATTTTCGAGGAACTTCTGGAAGACTTCCCGAGGAACTTGTGGAAGAAATCCCGAGGAACTTGTGGAAGATTTTTTTTATCTGTATTAACGAGATTTTTAGCCTTAGGCTAGTTCATCTCGGGACCCAAACTTTACTTCCCTTCCGAAGGAAGAACCCACATTTTGTGAGTTTATCGGGAGTGGGATTCGATCCCAGGTCCTCAGCGTGATAGTCAAGTGTTCTAATCATCACACCAGGTCCGCTCCACACTTGTGGAAGAATTCCAGAAGAACTTCTGTAAGAATTCCCGAGGAACTTCTTTAAGAATTCCCGAGGAACTTCTGGAATAATTCCCGAGGAACTTCAGAAATAATTTCCGTGGAACTTCTGGAATAATTCCAGAGGAACTTCTGGAATAATTCCCGAGGAACTTCTGGAAGAATTCCAGAAGAACTTCTGGAAGAATTCCAGAGGAACTTCTGGGAGAATTTTAGAGGATCTTATGGTAGAATTATCGAGGAACTTCTGGAGAAAATTTTGACGAACTTCTGGAAAAATTCTCAAAGAACCCTTGGAGGAATTCCTGGGGAACTTCTGGAGGAATTATCGAAAATCTCTTGGAGGAATTTCCGAAGAGCTGCTGGAGGAATTTTATAAGATCTTCTGGAGTAATTCGTAAAGAACTCCTGGATGAATTCCTCAGGAACTTCTGAAGGAATTCCCGAGACACCCCTGGAGAAATTCCCGTGGAACTCCTGGAAAAAAAATCCAAAGAACTCCCTGAGAAATTCTCGAGGAACTCCTAGAGTTATTATTTAAAAGCTCTTAGAGATATTCCCGAGGTCCTCCTGGAGAAATCCAGGATAAATTTCCGTGGCACTCCTGAGGGAAATACAGAGGAACTCTTGGAAGAATTCCCGAGAAATTCCTGAGGAAATTGCCTAGAAACTTCTGGAAGAATTCCCGAGGAACTTCTGGAGAAATTCCCGAGGAAATCCTGGAGGAATTCTCGAGAAACTCCTAGAGGAATTTCCGATCAGCTACTGGAAGAATTTTGGAAAAACTCCAGGAAGAAATACCGATGAACAGCTGGAGGAATTCCCGAGGAACTCTTGGAGGAATTCCTGAGAAACTCCTGGAAGAATTTCCGAGGCACTCCTGGAGGAATTATCAAGAATTTCCTATAGAAATTCCCAAGGAACTCTTGGAATAATTTCCGGAGAACTCCTGGAAAAATTCCTGAGGAACTTCTGGAGGAGTTCCCGCAAAATTTCTTGAGGTATTTCTCATGTACTCCTGGAGGAATCCTCGAGGTACTCCTGAAGGAACTTGCGAGGATCTCCAGAAGGTATTCTTGAATTCCGGTTAGAATTCTAGAAGAACATCGAGAAGAATTTTCGAAGATCTCTCGAGGAACTCCCGGAGATATTAAGGATGAATTTCTGAGGAACTCCTGGATGAATTTCCGAGGAACTCCTGGAGGAGTTCTCGAGGATTTATCAAGGCTATCCTACAGGAATTCCCAAGAAACTCTTGGAAGAGTTTCCGAAGAACTGCTGGAAAAAAATCCCTATGAACCCGTAAAATTTCTGAGGTATTCCTTGGAGCAATCATCTAGGAGCTCCTGAAGAAATTCCTGAAAAACACCGGGAAGAATTCTCGAAACTACTGAAGCATTTTCCGAGGACTTCCTGGAGAATTTTTCGAGGAACTGCTAGAGGAATTCTCGAGAAACTGCAGCATTAATTTCCTGGAGAAAATCTCGAATTACTTCTGAAAAAATTCCCCGAAAACTTCTTGAGGAATTCCCCGGGAACTATTGGAAGATTTCGCAAGGAACTCCTGGAGGAATACATAAAGACATTCTGAAGGATTTCCCAGGAAACTCTTGATGAACTCCTGGAGGAATTCTCAGGTTACTTCAGGAGGAATTCCCGATGAACTTCTGGAAAAAACTCCCGAAGAACTTCTGGACGAATTCCTATAAAACTTCTACAGGCATTGCTGAGGAACTTCTGGAGATATTTCCGAGGAACTCATGGTAAAATTGCCGAGGAAGTCCAGGATGAATTCCATAGGATTTCCTGGTTGAATTCCCTAGAAACTCTGAAAGTAATCACCAGGGAACTCCTGGAGGAATCCCCGGGGAACTCCTGGAGGAATCCCCAGGGAACTCATGGAGGAATCCCCAGATAACTGCTGGAGGAATCCCCAGATATCTGCTGGAGGAATCCCTAGAGAACTCCTGGAGGAATCCCTAGGGAACTCCTGGAGGAATCCCCAGGAAACTTCTGGGGGAATCCCCAGGGAACTCCTATAGAAATCCCCAGGGAACTCCTGGGGAATCACAGAGTACTCCCGTAGGAATCCCCTTGGAATTCTTGGAGGAATTTTTAGGAACTCTGGGAATTTCTGGGGATCCCCTGTGAGCACCTGCTGAAAATAACTGAGGAACTTCTGGAAAATTTATGGAGAACTTCTAGAAAATATCCCCAGAAAGCTTTGCGAGGAATCCCCGGGAAACTCCTGAAGTAATTCCCATGCATATCTTAGAGGAATTCCTGGGGAACCTCAATTGAACTTCCCGAGGAACTCAAAGAGAAACTGCTGAAAAATTCCGAGTGATATTTACGAGGACCTTTAGAAAGTATTCCTGAGCTACTTCTTGAGGAATTCCTGGTGAACTCCTGAAGGAATTCCCTAAGAACATCTGGAGAAATTATTGGAAAACTTCTGGGGATCTTCCGGAGGAATTCCACGGAGAATATCTGGAGAATTACGCTGGTACTATGATTTTTGTGGAACTCTTGTAAATATTTCCGTGGAACTCCTGAAGGAAGTTCCAGGAGAACCCTGGACGAATTCTCAGGAAATCTTGGAGGGATTCACGCACAATTGCTCCTCAAGCATATTTGGATTTTGGGATAATTTATGGATGAATTTCCAGAGAAATCTTGATCAAATTCTAGGATAAATTTCACCACGAATGCTGGAGAAATTTTGGGAAACTTATAAATAAATTCTCGTGGAATTCCTAGAAATATATTCTCGAGGAACTCCTAGAGGAATTTCATGAAAATCCTGCAGTATTCGCGGGGGAATCCTGGAGAAATTCTCGGAAAGCTCCTCGGGGTATTCCTTCCATTTTCATCCAGATCCGTTTGACGGTTCTCTAGATTTGTGCTCGAAAAATTTTGAGCTATGTACTCCAAATACCTTTTCTTTAGGAAGTTCATTCCGGAAAGCCTCCGATGGTTCCTCAAGGAATTGCTGTAAGGATTTCCTTCAGCAATTCTTCTAAAGATCTTTTCAGAACTCCAAAGATTCTTTCAGAATGTTTTCCAAAGGATTACTTCAGGAACTCGTACAAGGATAGAAATCAGGAATTTCTGCAAAAATCCTTCAGAAATGTTTCCACGTACAAGGAATCTTTTAAGAATTTCTTCAAGGGTTGATTCATGAATGCCTCCCAGAAGTCCTTCAGAAATGCTTCTGAGATTTTCTCCGGTATTCCTCCACAATCTCCTACCATGATTCAAGAATACCTCCAAAGATTTTTTCCAAAAAATATTTCAAGAATTGCAACGATTGCTTAAGAAATCCTCCAATGTTCATTTAGTATTTCCTCCAAGAATTCTCCTCGGGAATTCGTTTCAGGATACTTTGAAGGAATTTAGCAAATATTTTCACCAAGATCCACTCATAATTCTTTCCGAGATACACCTTCAGGGATTTTTCCGAGGAATTGTTGATTCTTCCAATGAATCCATCAGGAATTCTACCAAATATTTTCCATAAAAAATCTTTTATTCAGGTAAATTTGTAACTAATTCTTCAGAAATATCTTCAAAAATCTCTCCAAGTGATTTATTTAATAAAACTCTAAATATACCCCCATGGATCCTTTGAAATGTATTCAAACAAGTACTGATCCAAAAGTTACTTCAATTTTTTTTCCAAGGATTACTTTAGGAACTTTTTTTTTGTCTGTATTAATGAGGTTTTTAACCCTAGGCTAGTTAATCTCGGGACCTACGCTCTACTTCCCTTCCGAAGGAAGAACTCACACTTTGTGAGTATGTCGGGAGTGGGATTCGATCCCAGGTCCTCGGAACTCTTCCAAGGATTCTTCCAGATATTTCTCTAATAATTTCAACATAAATTGCTCAAATAAAGGGTGTCCACGATGAAATTGGCACACAGAAAATATTGTATAACTTTTGATTGCGTTCGCAAAAATAGCTAATTTTGAATAGTATATTATGTGTAGCTAATACCATAAAATTTTCATTCAAATCGGTTGAGTATTGGCGGAGATATCATTGAAACAAGGGAATTGCCACTTGAGAATCTTGTGCAAACAAACATTTTGGAAAATATCACTTTTTTGCCGTTTCAACTCTGGCGCCAAAAATACTGAACCGATTTCAATGAAAATTTTTATGCTTGTCAAGTATGTATGTAGAAGTAATTTGTCAAAATTTCATTCAATTTGATCATACCGTTAAAAAGCTATAGCCATATATGTCGCACTATGTCACAATAAGCAGATGTGATTTTTGTTATAGTGATATTCAAACTGCTCTTACTTTGAAAGTACTCAACAAAAATGGCTGAAATTTTCACTGTAAACAGTTAACATTTTACACTGTCAAAGTTTTATAAAAATCGGGACAGTGTTACCAGTTCTACAGTCAAAAAAGTGCACGCGGAACTAAAAATGGTCAAAAAGTACCTATAATTTTCATTTTCCTTGAAGCGATTTGAACTTTGAATATTTACTAGAAAAAGTACTGAACCGATTTCGATCAAATTTTTACCACTTAATTGATACTACGTTAAGAATATCGAGTGAAATTTTCAAACGTTTTGATGAGGTAATAAAAAATTTATAGCCTAAGCAATTTTTTGAAATGAGTGCCCAAACTTTCTAAAATCTCATTTTATGATATCGACAATATCCGCGCCAATACTCAACCGATTTTAATGAAATTTTTATGGTATTAGCTACACATAATATACTATTCATGGTCAAAAAATTAGCTATTTTGGCGAACGCAATCAAAAGTTGTACAATATTTTCTGTGTGCCAATTTCATCGTGGACACCCTTTATTTCGTTTATTTTATATTTTCTAGAAATGTCTCAAACAATTCCTTTAAGAATTATTTAAGAACTATTTGTAGAACATATCGATAAAAAAAAAAATCATTCAGAGGTTCCGTCAAGGCAATTGAAAAAAAAAATATGCAAAAATATTTTTTAAAAATCAGAAATTGAAAAATTATTACAATTTTTTTTTTGAATTTTCTTGAAAAATTGGCATTTTTTCAAAAATCGTCCCGGAGAAACTTCTACATGATCGAAATGTTCAAAAAAAGCACCCTGACTTTTCAAACATCGATTTTTTAGGATAATCTATCAAAAGTTCCTTTAACGGTTCTCTCAGGAATTCATTTAAAGATTCTTTCAGGAATATCCTCATAGATTCTGAAAAAAATCTCCAAATTTTTTTTAGGAATTCTTCCAACGATTCCTTCAGAAACTCCCCTTAGGAAACCTTCAGGAACTCGTCTAAGGATTCCTTCTGAATTTTGTACTTGTGTTCTTCTAAGAGTATGTACCTTCAAAGATTTCCTTAGAAGTTTCTACAATGATTACATCAGTTATTTCTCTAAGTATTTTCCGGGAACTTCCTCGGGAATTCCTCCATGGAATCATTTAACAATTCTTTAAAGGATTCATTTAAGAACTTCTCTAAAAAAATCTGCAGGAATTCTTCTAATTCCTTCAAGGATTCTTTCACGAATATCTTTTTCAACGATTTCTTAAGGAACTCCTCCGGGTGTTAATTTGAAAATTGCTCCAAAGATTGCAGCAGTAATTCCTTCAAGTTTTCTTTTAGAAATTATCCCAAGGTTTCTCTCAGCTACTCCTCCAGAGATTTTTGTGTGAATTTCTTTCTAGGCTCGTTTAGTGATTCCCCCGAGGATTATTTCAGAAACTCTTCCAAGGATTCTTGCGGAAATTCATACTAAAATTCCTTCAGGAAATCCTCCAACAAATAATTCAATGATTTCCACAGAAATTTCTCTAACAATTCCTTCACCAATTGCTTCAATGATTGTTTCAGGAATTCCTTTGAGGAATCCTTTCAAGAACATTCTCATGTCTTTGTCTGTGTTTGAGTGCTTCGCTGTTCTCGTCCGCATTCTAAGTTGATTTAGCCGTTAAAACACGTTTTAAAAATATACACTCCCGATCAAAAGTTTGGGGTCACCCCCTCCAAAACATGTAATTTTTTTAAGCCCATATCTCCGCCAATTTGCGTCCGATTTCAAAACCCTAGGTTTCATTCCAAATTCGCCTCGAGCTCATTCAACGGCATCAATTGCAGTCTAGCTAGATATATGTTCTTATTATATGTATACCTGGAACTGATTTATTGCATGATGTTTGTTATGTTGTGAATTAGGTTAAGTAATTCAATAAGTCCAAAATCGGTCAGTTGGAGTATCAATAATAAATAAAATAAAATAAAAATGAATTCTTGAAAAAAAATCTAAAATATTTTTAGAATACTTCCAACGTTTCTCTCAGAAACCCTTCTCAAGAAATCATCGGGTACTCCTCCTAGGATTTCTTCTGATATTTTCCTATGTTAACCTTCCGAAGTACCTTCAAAGATTCCATTATAATTTTATACAATAATTAACTTCAATAATTTCCACAAAGATTATTTTTAGAAACTCAAGAAATTTATCAGGGATTTCTCCACGGAATTCTTCCAAGGATTCCTTTAAGAACTCCCCCGAAGAATTTCTTCAGAAATTCTCTAAATTCCTTCAAGTATTTTTAAAAAAATCTCTTAAGTCTTCTCAAGGAATTCAATTGGGTATAACCTTCTAGTTTTTCCAAAGATTATCTCAAAAGACTTTTTTTGGAATTTCTCCAGATTTTTTTGAGAAAATTCTCCAAAGTTTTTTTTAGGAATTTCTCCAAAAAAAATCCTTCAGAAACTCTCCTCATAAAACCTACAAGGATAAAATTTTCTACTGTATTGTTTTGAAAGTACCTTTAAAGATTTCAGTAGAAGTTTCTAAAATGATTACGTCAGCAATTTTTTGAAGGGTTTTTTTTTCAGAAACTCCTCATTGAATTTCCTCAGGAATTCCTCCATAGAATTCTTTTAAGCACTCCTTTAAGAACTCCCCCAATAGTTTCTTAAGAAATTCTTCCAATTCCTTCAAGGATTCTTTAAGGAGTATCCTCGTGGATTTATTTTAAAAAGTATCTTTCTTCGAATTTCGACTGTTGATGATTATGTTGGGAGGTATGGCGTTCATCCCTCCCAACTTAAAAAGTGTCCAAAAATTTCTTAACGATTTTTTTTAAAATATTCTTAAGAAATACTCTTCAAGGACTGCAGTAGTAATTCCTTCAAGTTTTCTTTCAGAAAATCCTCGAAGGTTTCTCTCAGGTATTCCCCCAAGGATTTCTGTGGGAATTTCTCCAAGGGATCCTTCAATAATTTCTCCAATGTTTTTTTTTAGCAACTCCTCCAATAATTTACTGAGAAATTCCCTCAAGGGCTTTTTCAGGAATTCCACCGCACATTCCCGTGAGAATTGCTTTAAAGATGCGTTCAGAAATTTCTACAAAGGTTTCTTCCATGATTTCTTGAGATATGTCTCTAAAGAATACTTCAGGAATTTCTTCAAATGTTCTTCTGGAAATCAAGGTTGTGACCATTCATTTGCAAAGATTTACATTCATTTGCTATTTTCTCAGTTCAGAAGCATGCTATCGAAAAACAATGTATGGATGAATTTCACCTTGTAGTTTTATCTGAAAGTTTGCCGAATAACATTGGGGTCGCAAACGTATACCAAAGTCGTGAGCGAGCTGTGAAGGCAACTCTCCACGCGGTGATTGTAAATTTCATTCACGCTGTGGAAAGTTGCCTTCACAGCTCGCTCACGACTTTGGAATGCGTGTGCGACCCCAATGTTATTCGGCAAACTTTCAGATAAAACTACAAGGTTAAATTCATCCATACATTGTTTTTCGATAGCATGCTTCTGAACTGAGATAATAGCAAATGAATGTAAATCTTTGCATATGAATGGTTGCAACCTTGCTGGAAATTCCTCCAAAAATTCCTTCAAAAATAGGTTCAAAAAATTATTCCGAAATTACGCTAATGATTCGTTTAGTAAATCTATTAAGGATTTTTTTTTTTGATTCCTTTGAAAATTGTTCGAATCATTCAAGAGGGAAATTTTCTAAATGTTTAATTCAGCAATTCCTCCAAGAATTTATCTACAAATTCTACCAAGAATTCCTTCAAGGAATGCAATCACTTGTTTCGATAACTCTTCAAACGATTTATTCCAGAATTCCTTTTATGTTTGCTCCAGGAATTTCTCCAAAAGACACATTCCATGCGCTTCTACACCGCGGTTTTTGAACTTCGTTTAACGATATTTTAATGCTCCAGCTGTCGATTTTGATTCTTTTTGCACCAAAATGAAGATTATTACTTATATTATTCTAATAGTCCTCAAAATTTTGAGAAATGTTCAGAAAAAGTAGCAAATTTCTTTGCGTTAAGTCAAAATTTGCTATTTTCTGCGATGGTGTCCCGTTACGCTATATTTCGTGTTCAAATTGTCATTTACGAAGCATGGAATGAATCTTCTAATCAAATCTGATTGTTTGATATACTGGTTGGCATGTATTCAAGAACATAACCATTTTTTTAAGCAAAAGTTTGGTTATCGCGCAAAACGTAACGCGTGGAATGTGCCAAAAGCTTTTTGAGGAGTCCATCCAAAGATGTTTTGAGAATAACTCCAGGGACTGCTTCAATGATTCATTCAAGTATTCTTTCATGAATTTACCTCTAAGGTTACCTTGAGGATTTATCCAATTTTTCCGAGGATTCCTTCTGGAGCTACCTCATAAGTTTTCAGAAAATAATTTAATGATGCCTGCAGAACTTCCTGCACAAACTCCTTCAAGAATTTATCCAAACATTAATTCCAGGTTACTTTCAAGATTTACAAGGATTCCATTATAAGTTTTTCGAATATTTCTTCATGAATTTCTATTTCATGGGTTCTATTCGTGTTTCTATCAAGTATTCCTCCAAGGATTCATTCTGGATTTTTCCTAAAAATGTATTCATGAATTTCTTGAAAAAAAAAACCTGCTAGAATTCCTTTGGCATTTCCTCAAAAGTTTCATTCCGGAGTCAATCCAATCAAACATTGTTTTTGGACAGCCTAATAAATAGTCACGAATGTCGCAATTTATTTGGAAAGCATAGTAGGTTCCTTCTCTCCCACACATTTTCTTTATCAAAATAAAGAAAGCCATTAAAACGCAACCATGTAAAACATAAAAGGAAATTTGATATCTCCTCCCACCACACCGGTAGACAAATAACGCGATTTATGTAAAGAAGATTGTGCTATCAACGACTATAGGCAAGTGGAAGAGAAACATATGAAAAGAAACCAAAAAAAAGTGAACTAACAGAATACATGTGCCAAGGACACGGTTTGTCCTTCGGCCAAGATATCTAGCGGAAACAACCGGTTAATGGGACGAAAAGAAAACTGAGAGGGAGGAAGAAATATTCGTCAGTTTGTGTGCGCTGGTGCTGCTGATCGGTGACCAACCCCATTTGGAACATTGATTGGAGACATTTCCTCAGCAGGATAACGAACACCGGCAAACCAGGCTGTCCATCACATCGGTTGGAGGATTACGCATATGAATTCGCTGCTGTGATTTGGTGCTACGACAAAATGGCAAGGGTATTATGATTATTTCTTTTTAGTTTATTATATTTCATTTGCTTTAATCTTTTTTTAAACTGCTTTTTACAAAACTGTTCGCAAGTATGTATAATCCACAACAACCTACTGCTTGAAGCTTTGTTTAACAAATTGGAAAGTGTCAATTTCACAACACATTGTACATATCTCTCGAAGAAAATCGTCGGTAAAGCACGTGACTGGCACAAACAGCGACAGACAGCATGGAATTCTGCCATATTATACGGTTGGACACTTGCATCTTTCGTTCGTTCGTCCATGGTGCCAAATGAACAGAAGTGTGCGATTGCCATCAAGTGGCCACTTTGAATAGCAAAAATTGAGTAACGCTTAAGTGCTTATACTTGATGCGAAAAAACGGCAATAAAATCTCCTAACGAGGCTAGACAACCTCTGCGCCAGCAGCCACCGTACATGATAGATGCGAAATGCATAATAATTGCGGTTGCAACGAAAAAGTGAGAAGAGAGGTCAATGTGCACTCGATTGAAGACAGAGGCAGAAACACTTCTTTTGTTGTTTCCAATATGTAGCTAGATGTCGTCTGGTCGGCTACACGGTAGACCCTAGTAATTGAGCAGTTTACTGGCTTGTAAATATCTATAATTATGGATCTATCTACCCCTTAGGCTATCCCTATTTTTGCAAAAGTTGGAACTGTTAATAGTTCAATATTGCAAAATGATCGTTTTAGCTAAAAAACAATCAGGCCAAAATTTGAAATCCCTATATGAAGGCTAAGTGGTTAAAAAAAATGGATGGTGGCAATATTGAACTTTTAACATTTCCAACTTTTGCAAAAATAGGGACGGCCTAAGTACATACCACCGTAGATGGGATGGTTTTTCAGAGGGTTTTTTTGCAACTCCACACCATAAAATCGGTGTTACAGTTATCGTTTCGGTATCACATTACACAGCTTACTTTTCTTAACTAAATCAATCAGTTGCATTATGATTCATATTGCCACTCATTTCAGTTGCATTATGAATCATAATGCAATTATTTGATTGACAGCTTGAGTTGATTGATTGGTTTCCATGATTTGATTAATGTACGACTCGTACTATATGAATATTTATTTTGCAACCCGTTGCATAATAGTTATTTATGCAACAAGTGGCAAAATGATGATTTTTTCAGCACGAGTTGTACATTTATCCAACGAGGCTTGCCGAGTTGGATAAATACGACAAGTGCTGAAAAAACGAGTTTTGCAACGCGTTGCATACATTTTTTTTTGCAATTACGAAAAATATCCATTCAATATGATCTTTTCTAGCTGAACAAACATGTATCAGAAGGAACCACGTGCGAGCATCCATGCGAGGCTTTTGTTCGATCAGGTACCTAGGCTGTGATGTAGTAGTTGTCAACAATGTTCGAGCTCCCGGCGTCAAACAGTTGTGTGGAGGCGTAGGAAAAAGTAGATTCAGCAAGAGCCTCTACACCTGTGGGCGAATTCCGGCGCACAATCTCTTCGAAGAGAAAAAATTTTCTTCCATTGCCCACCAGTAAGAAATTTTTCTTCTCTTCGAAGAAATTGTGCGCCGGAATTCACTCCCTGGTTTGCAATTTGAATCAGAATTGAAATCGTCCCGATCTGGATTCCAGCAGATCATTGGATGTAGAGATAGTAGCTGAATCTACGGGAGGCGCGGCAGTAAGTGAAAAGTGCGTTAAGCCAAAAGTGCCGAAAAGTGATACATGTCAGCACTTTTAAGAGTGCCGAAAAGTAGTACTTTTTGGCACACTTGCATCAGCGGTGAAAAGTAGGCTATTTCAACATACTTCAGCCAATTGAAATGTCCTATTTTTTACAAAGTGATGGCAAAAATTATTTTTTGCCGTTACGTTGTGAAAACGTCAACTTTTCACTGAACAAAAGAGCGCTAAAACGGCCTACTTTTTTTTATCAAAACAAAAGTGCCGAAAAGTACTACTTTTCGACACTTGTGCTGAAAAGTATCACTTCGGCACTTTTGCCAACATTCTTTTTTATTCATTTTCATGTGTGTAGTCAATAGTTGGATGAACTGCATGTTAAATGAGGTTGATTAACCATGATACCATAGACTTAATAGTTAATATTGATGATACTCAGTCGTACCTCATTCTGCAGAAGTCACTAACCTAGAAAAAAAAAAATCTGATCAAACCTCATTTTTAGTAATGACAAAAAAATGCTGTATGCAACTCGTTGCAAAACTCGATTTTTCAGCACTCATCGTATTTATCCAACTAAGCAAGTCTCGTTGGATAAATGTACGACTCGTGCTGAAAAAATCATCATTTTGCAACTTGTTGCATAAATAACTATTGCATAATTTATTTTGATATTACAATGGTCATATTTTCTGAACTGGTTCATTCATGGGTTCATTATGCAACTGAAATGAGTTCTGGCTTCTGATTTTTTTTTGATATTATTGCACCCACCTCGGCGCCTACATAATAAAAACCAACAAGAGTAGGGGAGACTGAGGAGACTTGATCCCTGGGGAGACTTGTTCCCCCCATATTTGCTCGGAATCAAAAACATTTTTCTTCTAGCATAATTTTTCCAAACCTAGGGGAATAGCGGGTAACACCGTCAGGGTGGGTAAGCCCGTCACCCCAATGATTTTACCAGAAAACAGTTATTTAGTAGCTTTTTGGCCACACGCCTTATTTGTTTTTACCATTTTTACTCTTTCGAGACAAATGGTACCAAAATTTACCTGTCAAATACGAAGAAAATAAACAAAACAAACGCACGCGTCATTGCACCAACGGCGCATGTAATATTTCGTCGGTAGAATTTAGCTTCTGGATTACAAAAGAAGTGCAGAAATTCACTTTCATCAATCATGTATTCTCATCTGTACTATACTTCAGTGCCAAGATTCATTGAATGGTCAGTTTCAACAATTATTCAAAAGTTACGGTGTAATTTGAGAAAAGTGGCCTTTTCGGGTAAGCCCGTCACTCATCGGCGGGGGTAACACCGTCATGCTTTTCGGATAACCGGATGTTTGTTGAACTGGCTAGGAATTTCTAATAGATGCCACACAACTACAAACCGATGACCAACCGGGGAAATTTATATAGGGGTCGTCCATAAATGACGTAGCATTTAAGGAGGGGCTGGGAGTTGAAATTTAGGATTATGCTACGAGCCATGTATTACGTATTGGAAAATAGGAGGGAAGGGGGTGTCAAAAATCGTCAAAGAATGCTACGTCATTTATGGAAGACCCCATATGAGTTTTTCTATGGCGTCTTTCAGTAATTCCTACGGTTCCTAATTTATCCAACTAAATCTACTAGGATTTCTCCATGAGTTCCTGCTTGGACTCTTCCTGTTTCTTCTGGACCTTCTAAGGGCATGATTTATGGATTTTTTTCAGAGATCGCAAATTCACTAGCGCCGCCTAGTGGCAGAATTCCGAAACACGTGTCCCGTTTTATGTAAGTCTATGTCATACTGATCAACTTTGCCGAAGACACCAACTTTTTAAATTATTGAGATTCTAAGATATGAGGTTTTGAAAATTTACATGCTCACTAGCGCCGCCCAGTGGAGGAATTTTAAACTTCGTAACTCATCATCTGTGGCGTATCCAATAATTTTTCCGAAGACACTATTCCTAATTATCAGGGTCTTGAGCTGTCGCATATCGTAACGTTTGCTTAACAACCTAATATGGTTCCTGTAGTGCAATTTAGCATCAATCTGTGGCCTCTGGTGGCCACGTTACCAACTAATAATATGAACCAAAGCTCTAAATGGTAGATCTGTTCAAGCCCTTAAAGTATTGCACTATCTCTTAACACACCCGAGATAATTGGACATACCCCCAAAAAGTCCAAATCCCATAAGCTTAGTCTCCTATTAAGCGGATTTCAATTGCTAACCACCACCCCCCCTCCCGCACCCCTGACAAGTGATTTTATAAGAGTATCGACTGTAGACCATCACTGCACATCAAAAATGTCTTGAAAATATTTTAAAATTAAGATATTCAAAAGTATCTTTATAAAAATATATATGACGGACTTACCCCATAGGGGTGACGGTCTTACCCGCACTGAATAAATAACATCAATATTTAATATGGTTGTGTTATGTACATTGTTCGCAAGAATAAGCATAATTTGACAATTCTAATGCACAAGTCTTATAAAAAACCAATGAATCAAATATTCTGCGTACTGAAAATATCAATTTACGTCTTACATTTATGTTGAAAAATCCGAATGCTTAAGGTGACGGGGTTACCCCTTCCTCCCCTACTCCTGGACAAACGACTATGTTTTGGCTATAAGTGATTTCGATTGTACATTGCATTATTTTTTAACGATGGTTTGTTTTCAGTCTTTCAGAAATCTTTTAGGCGATTCTGAACAATCTCAATAACTTTGTGAAAATTGAACCAAATCGTGTCAAAATTTCACAGGACATAGTTTGAATATAATACTTTTAAACTTATTTATCCAAATAAGGCTGTTATTAACATATTTTAATTAATTCAGCTTAGTATACACAACAGTGACATGGGGAAACTTGATCCCTCGAGGATTACACACACAATATACAAGTGAAAAATAAAATTCTGTTCGGAAGCCTTTATTTACTTGGAATTCTAGTCTATTCAACGATAAAATGTGTCAGATAATCATAACTTTAGTACAAACCAAGAAAAGGGGGATCAAGTCTCCCCATTTTGAAAATACGGCATATCCTCAAAAATTTAAGGAAATCTTACAATTTCAAACACTCCATATTCATCGAAAATTCAAGAGAACTCGAAAAGTAAATGAATAGGAAGACTCTGGAATTATTTTCCCTTTAAATAAATCATGTGCTCAAAGGGGGATCAAGTGTCACCCATTTTTGAAAAATACATCATAAGACATGCCTTCATAAAACACAGTTTTGAAAACTTTAACAATAATTTAAAGGCCTTCTGTTGTGTAATAAATTGCAATAGATGTTTACCTGTCATTTTGTACGGAAATCGGATCTAGTTTTGTGTTTTCTTAAAGTTTCAGGTAAATTAAGAAAAAGGGATCAAGTCTCCTCAGTCTCCCCTAACGAGTTGCAAAAAGTTGAGTCGTACATTTATCCAACGCGGCTTGCCAAGTTGGACAAATATGAAGAGTGCTGAAAAAGAGTTTTGCAACGAGTTCCATACAAAACTTTATGCAATGAGTTTTTCATTATACAACTTATTTGAGTTGCATTATGAACATTATGCAACTATTTTTCATTATGCAACTCATTTCAGTTGCATTGTGAACCCGTTTGTAAAAGTTGGCGATTATGATACCAAAATGAGTTATATGAAATAGAACTTATGATACTGAATTGCATAAACTTCTTTTATGCAATTCAGTATTATAATTTCTATTTTATACTACACATTTCAGTATCATAATGACTTACTTTTCCGTACCGGTTCATTATGCAACTGAAATGAGTTGCATAATGAAAAAAAGTTGCATAATGTTCATTATGCAACTCATTTGAGTTGCATTATGAACATTATGCAACTCAAATGAGTTGCATAATGAAAAAATCATTGCATAAAATTTTGTATGGAACTCGTAGCAAAACTCGATTTTTTCAGCACTCTTCGTATTTATCCAACTCGGCAAGCCTCGTTGGATAAATGTACGACTCGTGCTGAAAAAATCAACTTTTTGCAACTCGTTACATAAATAACTACAGGGGATACTCAAAATAACTGGGATAGGTAAAAATTTCACTTTTCAAAAAATGTTCAACTCGCTGTAACTTTTTGAAAAGGGCATTAAATATTCTCAAATTTTTACTGCAAGTTCATCAACTAGTTGTGTATCAGTGGTCAAAATTTGAAAAAGGTCGAGCTATTCTATACGAAGTTATAAAGGTTCTAGAAAAAGGTATAATTATTCGATAGCCAACTTTGAGCTGTTATATCTCCGGATTCAATGAACCGAATGCAATGAAATTTTGATCATTTATGACTAATATAATGAACTTTGAATAATAGTTTACTTAAATTGAAATTATTAATAAGAAAAAAAGTTATGGCGGTTTCATTTATTTTATGTTTTTAAGGTAAATTTATCTATTTTTCATATGCATCCCATAACTTTTTCAATTTATTGCCGGTTATTTTGTTACTTCCTTTCAAAACATATTCATATTGAAGTCACTTAGAGGGATTTTAAATGAACTATAATTACTATCTCGAATTTTGAAACGATGATGAAGTTCTGGATAAATTGGTGGTATATTATAAAAATAATCCAATCGTAATAATTTTCTTTCGTGTAAAGAATTTTAAGTTAAGTCAAAGGTTTTTGATAGCTCATTATATAAGTCATAAATGGACAAAATTTCATTGCATTCGGTTCATTGAATCCGGAGATATAACAGCTCAAAGTTGGTTATCGGATAATTACACCTTTTTCTAGAACCTTTATAACTTCATGTAGAATGGCTCGATCTTTTCCAAATGTTGACCACTGATACACAACTAGTTGATGAACTTGCAGTAAAAATTTGAGAATATTTGATGCCCTTTTCGAAAAGTTACAGCGAGTTGAACATTTTTTGAAAAGTGAAAATTTTACCTATCCCAGTTATTTTGAGTATCCCCTGTATTCTGATAGAGAAACCTGGTCCAAAATGACTGATGGGGTTAAATGGACCAACTTATAAAATCATTTCTGAGTATCATTTGTTCTTTACTACAAGTGAATGATGCCAAGATATGTCTGCATAGAACATCCGTTTAGAAACCTGTTATTTTCTCAATGAAAATGGGCAATTTCCGGGTTTTTTTGCTTGCAATTATGGTTTTCTGATGATTTTATAAGGGTCCGTTCTTAAACCACGTAGACTTTTTGGGCGGAGGGAGGGGGTAGGGGTGTGTTCTGGCCAAAGTCTACGCTCCTTACAAATTTCAAAAAAAAATATGGACAAAAGCCTACGAGGAGGGAGGGGGGTCTGAATTGCCCAATTTTGGTCTACATGGTTTATTAACAGCCCCTAATCAGGTATGTGTTTCCCAGGAGATTGAGAAACACATGGAGGCACATGGTTGTCTACGCTATCCATTCATTCAAATATGACGACCATCGTCTGTTATAGTGTGACACTCCATTTATTGGATCCCGACTAGAGAATTGTTACAAAATATAACATAATCCTAACAAATCATTATAGGGGCCATCCATTAAGTACGTCACGTCCTAGAGGGGAGGGGGTGTTTGTGAAAGTGTGACAAGCAATGTATTAAGTATAGATTGATTGATTGATTTGTCTTTATTAAAGAGACTTTCAGCCCTTGGCTGGTTCGTCTCTACTATTAAGTATAGGAAAAACCCGTACGAAGGGGGGGGGGGGCTTTAAAATTCCTAATTTTAGCGTGACCTACTTAATGAATGCTCCCATACTTATAACTCAATGTGATAATCATGTTCAACATCCTTGATGTTTTCAAGATAATGTAACTTAATTATATCACATTATGTTATAAATTTTGTTTGATGACTCATTATATTATAATTATGTTTTAAGCCTTCGACAATTGGAAAACAATGTTACAAAATTATAGACGAATTTCGCACCAACTCGTCTTCGGGGTTGGCAGCACCCCCTCAGTATGTTATGAAATTTTGTAGGTTTCAAGACTTTACCTTTTCAAGCAACTTTGCGTATTTTGTTTTTTTCAAAATTAACCTAGACTAACATTTAATAAGAGTCAAAGTTCTTTAACCGTTTTTTTTTCACAAAAAATAACTCGAATATGATAAGATGTACAAAAAAGTGATGTATGGGTGACATTTAGAGAATTGTCCAAGCTTTAATGAAAAAATATTTTAAAAATTCTAAATACATTTTTACACGCTAAAAAATATATTTTTAAAATTAAAAGTTAATTTACAGAAAATGCCCACTTTTTTATGTTTTGAAATTTTTTTCCAAGAAAGTCAATATTGTTGCCTAACTTTCCTCCATACATCACAAGATGGGCACTTTTAAGGAAAAAAAGTTTTTCTAACAAAAACTTTTTCATGTTAGTTTTTTTAGCGTGTTGCGCATTAGCCGTTTTTTTCACAAAAAATATAACTCGAATATGATAAGTTGTACAAAAAAGTGATGTATGGGGGACTTTTAGGGAATTGTCCAAGCTTTCAAGAAAACATATTTAAAAAATATAAAAAAATGTTTTACACGCTAAAAAATATCTTTTCAAAATTAAAAGTCAATTTACAGAAAAAACCCACTTTTTTATGTTTTGAATTTTTTTTCCAAGAAAGACAATATAGTTGCCTAACTTTCCTCCATACATCACAAGATGGGCACTTTTAAGAAAAAAAAAATTTCTAAAAAAATCTTTTTCATTTTATTTTTTTTTGCGTGTTGTGCATTAACTCGTACAGTAATGTATCCAGAATCCTAATGACAATCCATTAAAACTTAATGAGCTCAACTACTTTTTTAATATCTTAACGTGCTTGACATTGAAAACGTGCTTGATATTGGAAAGGGCTCAAGACAAATTTGCTTTTAGGGTTTTATATCAATGAAAACGCTTGTGTATTGATGAAATATGTACATATGTATATGTGTATTCAATTATTTTCTTTTCTACAATATATACATCCTTCTTTTATACATTCTATTGTAACGTTTTTTGAATATTAGATCTTTAGTCTATCTGAAACAAAGTAAACTTTTTTGGATTATCTTTTGAATTCGAAAACTTCTTCGCTTCAATTTGATTTTCAGAAATTGGCACAAATGAATGAAATTTTTGTGTACCAGGTATTGTTTTTACGTGACTGTATGTGTATAGTTCTTCAAGTTCATCCGTCATTTTTGCATATTGTTCATTTGAAATAAAGCAGAAATTCAATTTTGTTATATGTATATCTGACTGTTTAACTGCCCAGTCATACAGTTCTCGAGGAGTTGTGATTGTGTTTCCATAATCTCGAGCAAGACTTGCTCGTTTTGCCATTCGCTTGAGAGTACCTCCAACAGCGTCACATGGACCTTTGCCATGTGAAGTTGCGAAGAAGTGCCATTCTGCTTCCAATCCATACTTGGACCGAATACTGCACAAACTGGCAATTTTTTTTGTTCTTATAATGTGCTGCTGCTCCATCTGACATGAAAGAAATTTTTGAGAAATCAATCGATTGTTTAATGAAATCCAGCAGTTTTGATATAAATAACTGAACTGCTGTTGTATCGTGTGTAAGTACTTCAGATATTATTATAAAGCTCAAGTTTTCCAACTTATTTTCTTTTCTGTAGTACACTTCAAAGGGGTGAATGGTAGCTTGAGAATTATTCCAATACTATTTAGAATTATTGGGAATACTATTCACAAGCAATTTCACAAAAACTGTTGAAGTAAATTGGAGCACTTTGCAACCTTGAGCTGAATTTTGAATGATAAATGAATAATTTTTTGAAAAGTCACAAATTGTTAATACTTCACCCTGTTTAAGAGATTCTTTTTTATCCCGCAAAAATGAGGATTGTTCTTTATAAATGAAATCATGAGTTATAAGCTTATCAACTTTTTCTACAAAATACGGAACAAACTCGTCTATAGTCTTAGTAATAGTTTCCAAATTGCATCGATCAGTGGTTAGCCATTGTTGAAATAAAACCGATTCTTTATCATTCGCTTCTAATAATGATGTTAGTTCACTGGTTCTAGGCACACAATAATACAATTTCAGCAAACAGAATGCTGTTTTAAGCATTCAGATATCAAAACAAGCTGAGAAACAGGTTCTATTCCAGTTGGGATGTAACGCCAAGAAAAAGAAAGCACCCAATCAAACAAAGTTGTAATGCCCATTGAGTGTTATTAAATGGGTATAAGGATTCTTGATACATCCTGTACGAGTTAATGCGCAACACGCTAAAAAAATAACATGAAAAAGTTTTTGTTAGAAAAACTTTTTTTCCTTAAAAGTGCCCATCTTGTGATGTATGGAGGAAAGTTAGGCAACAATATTGACTTTCTTGGAAAAAAATTTCAAAACATAAAAAAGTGGGCATTTTCTGTAAATTGACTTTTAATTTTAAAAATATATTTTTTAGCGTGTAAAAATGTATTTAGAATTTTTAAAATATTTTTTCATGAAAGCTTGGACAATTCTCTAAAAGTCCCCCATGCAAAACTTTTCTATAGGTCTTGTCATTTTTGAGTTACATCAATTTTAAAAAAATCTTCGAAAAAAAGTTAGGCCCTCTTCAAATGTTACTCTTGAAAATTTTCGAAAATTTAAGTATGCAAAGTTGCTTATAAAAACCTAGTCTTTATGCCCACCAAGTTTCATTCGATTCTGAGAGGGTGTTGCCAACCACTGGTCGAGTTGGCGCGAAATTCGTCTATATCGTATTTTAACAGAAAATAGCAATATCGAGGCTAAAATTCGTTAACATTTTCTTATAATTTTGATATGGTTATAACAAAACAGGTTATTATCTTGGTTAGACCAGTGTACGTTTTGTTACAATTTTAGTTATTTTAACATCATCCTGCATCTAGTAAATAACATAATAAGTTATAGAAAAATATTATAACATCATAACACAATATGATATAAACTTGATATAATTTTCTAGTCAGGTATACGAATAAGCGTGATTATCAAAAAAACAAGCAAAAGGACACAATTCAAGACCAACAATTGAAAAGGCCACAACAACATTTTGTAAACAAACATGTTTCTATCGACTTGAGGCCTTTTGAACTCCACCCACACACCTCACCACTACTAACAGAAAGCGCAAACATCAAGCTTTCTTTTAATGGTGGTGAGATGCGTGGGTGGATCCCAGAAGGCCCTAAGTCGACAGAAACGTGTATGTTTACGCAATGTTGATGTGGCCTTTTCAATTGTTGATCTTAAATTTTTGTGATTGTTGATATCAATAATAGACGTATAAGTTCCAACGAAAAGTACCGAGGTTTCCCGTAAGACGTTGTTATTCGTAAAAAAAAAAATATTACATATTACATTCCATTACATACTTTTCCTACATCCAACTCTATAGATTAAGTTTTAAAAAGGGCGAAAGTAACATGATCGATTTCTCTTCATCGACCCTAGTAGGACTTTTTGACCATAAAACGCTAGGTTGCAATGCAATGAGAATCGCATATTGTCCAAAACTTTAAAAGCACTTTTCTCCAGAATGATGGAAAAGCCAGCGTATCCGATTGCCATAATTGACTAAATAAACAATAAAACATTCTTCGATTTGTGGATCATTTTGGGGCAAAACTGCTTTTTTAATTCTGGAATATTTGCCATTCTCAATTTGGCTTTAACCCTTATGTGGCTGACAGGGTACCTGGGTACCCAGCTCCCATTTAAAACCAGGCCCCTGACACGGCCTATATCAATGCATGGGAATCATGGTAGACAGGATGTCCTGGGCGTTAGTAAATAGCGCCCACTGTCAAATGCGAAAACATCAACAATTTTTTGTTTAACGTTTATTAAGGTTTGTTGATCAATATTTGGAATCATTTTTTCCACCTCTTATGATCACAAAACACTTCAAACTCGCTTTAATATTAATATACGGTAAGAAGGGCATGTGATTAGTTGAATAAAGCAACCCAACAAACACGCAATGTGAATGTGATTTCGTGTGTGGCTCACAACATCAAACAAAAGCTGCATTTGTTGATTACACGCTCGTTTCAATTTGCACGAATATGAGTATAAGGCAGTTAGATGTTAGCTACGATAAATTTCATTGATGCCAGGGACCTTTTAAAACGCATGGTGTAGAAAAAAGCAAAAAGTTTGTCGGACACATAACGATTAAAAATATTAAGAAAAATTATGGAACCTTATGGCCTATTCTTCGAGACTTTTTTACAGTTTCTATCAAAAAAGAATCGAATATTTCTCATATGTATGAGTTTTTTTTTATTCTTCAACCACTTAACCTATTTTACAGCTCTTTTGTCCACTAGGGCACTGCGTGAGTGATTCCAATTGGCAGCTGCACTTAAACTTTGCACAACGCCTAAATGTATTCTATTCATTCTTATTCTACTACTAGTTGTCCCCGGCAAACTTTGTCTTGCCTACTGCGTTTTTTGACGTTTTAAGTCCCTAGCCAAACCCAAGTCCCCGTTCAAAATGATGAAAACCCGATTTTCAAAAACTCTCAATTTCCCCATGTTTTTTGCCTCATAAACCTTCCTTCGGTGAAAACTAACAGAACAAAACTTAGACGACCCAAATCGGACCATCCGTTCACAAGTTATGCGCGGTCCCACGTATGCCACTGCATTTATATATATATATAGATAGATAGATAGATATCGAACTGGCAGCCTTTGCGCTGCTGTCACTTTCTACCCTGTCCATGGTAGAATGATGAGCACGATGTTGATGTGTGGCTCTTGTTCCTTTTCCAATCCGATTGGGGGTCCACATTAGAGTTGCCGTTTCGCCGATATCCAATTATCCGGGTCCATTTGAGCTATGGAGCTCAGAAGAGGGTCAAGTGCCAGCCGCTCTCGGGGGGAAGAGCAACTGACGAAGTGCCGGGGCTGGGATCGAACCCATGACCATCCACTTATGAAGTGAACGTGTAGCCATTACGCTACGAGCCCCGGCGTGTGTGAGATTTTACACCGCCTCGAATAAAATTTAACAAGGTATATTCTGGAGCTCGATTTGAAAAGGTCGTATGTGTTTTTGTCGATTAAAAATTCGATCAGTTGGATTCGCTTATTATAGCAAAAACCGTTGAAATTGAACAAAGTTGATATATACAGCAGAATCATCACAAAACAGGCTTTCCGTTCCATCATTTAAAGTCTCCAAAATATCTTCCACATTGCTGCAATATCTAAAATAAACTGATCGAATTTTATATCGACAAATGTACATACGACCTATTCAAATCGAGCTCCAGTATTTATTTTTATTTATATATTTTTTTATTCGCTGTAATTTAAGTATGATAAGATGCAGGAAAAAATATGTATAGTTTTTTCATTGGAACTTGTACATCTACTTTTTATATTGAAAATCTCAAAAATTGTTACGCTTTTATAGGGCTAAAAATCTCGTTAATACAGATAAAAAATATCTTATCACGGAGACAAATTTCGTTCGTTTGAAACATAAATATTCATATTTAATCGGTAAACTGATAAGACGTTTAAACTTAAAATTTTAATTTTTAAAACTAACTCAATTACACATTTATTTCGACAACACCCATTGAGGAGCCCCCCGTTCCGCCGTCGAGAACATAAACAAAACTCACAAGTTGCAGCTGCAACATCAAACAAGATTTCCTCCTGCAAAAAAAGCAAGTTTCACCGAAAGTTTCCACGAAATCCCGTTGTTTTCGGGAGCATATGTTATCTAATAGATGTATACAAGATGTTAGCATTGAAAGTACAATATAAGAGGTGGGTTTTCCAGTGAAGGAATGACTTTATATATAAGTTTAATGGGAAAACAAATATTTCCGTAGGGCCGACCCGCCACAAAAAAAAAACAAAAATATTGACATTTATTTCTAACATCATATGTCAGAAGATGCATTTTTGTTTCAAACATGGATTGCATTTGCTTCAAATGTGACGTTCGATTTGCTCCAAACAGTTTTATTTTTGTTGCCTGAACAAATTGACAATTTATTTGAATTCACCTTAAATATTTTTGGTTTTAACATAGTTTTTTCTGCGTGTACGTCCAAAAGCCAAAAACACAGAGAAACAGACGTAACACTTAGAACATATTATATTAAAAATCGTCATCACGAAATCGTAATCGCCAAATGCTAATCATGCCGTGTTTGGACAAGCCACCACTAGATGGCGATAGTGAGCAAACGTCAAACAGGAGCAAAAACTATGCCAGCGCCGCAACTGGTCAATTGATCAATTACTGAATATTTGAATCAACCGTTAAAAAGATAATCGATGTGAAGCGAGTAGAGTGTGATGTCTGTTTTTCTGTGCCAAAAAGTTCAATCGAACTAGCATCTTGTCGCATCAATTTGAGGAAGAAAGAGTCGATGCAGAGAAATCGATAATCTTACTTTCGCCCTCGCTTTCGCCCTCATTTAAACTCAGTCTAGAATTGTTACTAAAACTCGTTCAAATATCCTCAAACATCTTCGAAGACATCATTGAAATCCAACAAACCGTTTTCGAGTTATAGTTCTTTGAAGAAAAAACTTAAGCTTTTTTCGTACGCTCTTTTCAAAAGTTAGGTAAAGAATATATACATTACAAACCAAATAACATGGAAAACATGTGATAGAAGTTACTGAATACATGAGCAAAATTTGATTTGAATCTAGAACATCTAGAACAATTTTCGTGAAAATCCATGGCCCAGTTCACACTTTTTTCTGTGTAAATATGGAGATTTTAGGAAGTAGCCTCTTAAAATTTTCTTTAAAAATCCTACAGAGATTACTTCGGAGGGATTTCTTTAAATCTCGTAGAAACTCATACAAGTTTTTTTTTGCTAATTTGGCTTCTTTAGCGATGTTGAGATAATTCCATATTCTGAATCTGCATGTCAAACTGAGCCGAAATCCAAATTTTCATGAATTTTGGTGCCCGGGAACCTATTAATCTTTTTGGGATTGCTTTTAGGTACCAAAATAAAGTTCTAAAAATCTGAAAAAAATCAAAGTGGCTCAGAAAAAGGTGTTCTTTTGTATATTTTTTTTTTTATTTAAAAACCCAATTGCTCCTGCAGTTCCGTAAGAATTATTTTTAAATTATTATTATAATAAATATATTATTATAATAAATAATCTTTAATAATTTTCAACAGTCTGGCAAAAAACGCTCGGTTACCCTATCCCCTCACAACTTTCACGCAAGATTCTGCACGCTTGCTTACAAGTCGTCAAATGGCGTCGCTGTCACTTGACGACGCTAGACGAAATCGGCATCAGGCGCGCTACTCGCACCGCTTGCATTCATTTTACAAATCAAAAGCAACTGTCGATGAAAAATATGCAAAACATCTCCATCCCTGTCTGCCCTGCGCAAAACATGCAAAGAAAAACAACAACACTTGCACTGCCATCAAACGATCAAACGCATCGCGTCGCACCGTGAAGAAAACAATCAAGTCAACCGCCGCCGTCGTCGACTGCAAAATTTGTGACGAGTGGGTGAAAAAAATGTAAAGCAAAGCATCAGCAAGCGGTGATTTTTTCATTTTCGGTTTTCGGTGCGCGAGCGAGAAGTTGAAAAATTTGCAATTCGTAGGTGCAACAATTTGTGCGGACGGTGCCACATTCGTAACGACGGAATACAGTGATTTTATAGCTATCGAATTTTAAAGATTTTAGACACTCCGAAATCGCCGATCGATTTTTTTATCCCTTCCTCGCCAAGCGGAAATTTATTGCTCAAAATTTTCGTTGTGATTTTTTAAAACCTTCTGACCGACTGACAGTGTTTGTGTGTTAGGGCGAATCCCCAGTTTCAAAACGTCTGCAGATTGCCCAGCTTTGAGATATTTTTAGCCCCAGTGGAACAATATTTTACCCGACCGTCTAGCCGTGCATCAGCTTAACCGGAATTTAACTCTCGCTGTGCTGTCGGCCCAACACCTGAAGGTTTGCGAAATTAGTTCAGTATTCAGTATTCAGTATTTATTCAGTTTAACGTTAGCCTATAGTTATAAACTTTTCATTAGGTCAAGGAAACATACATTATAGATTAATACAAATTGATACATTAGTTTATTTCTTTATCTGTCTATTTTCTTATTTCCGGATTTCTTCCGGCAGACTTAAGCAAAATCTGATGCTAATATGTTTTTCATAAACACTTAATTTGAAATAGACAAAAATGCTAAACCAAATATTCTTATTCTTTCGACAGGTTCACTTTGCAAACCTTAGTTCTTCCGAGTCTCCTATGAACGAATCGGCTAACTCCAACCACGGCAACACAGACGGTAAGTCACCATCTATCCCATCATGTTTTCTGTTAAATAACTGTAGATTAAGTGCATTCATTTATGAGTCATTCTAGTTCGGGTTGTTGCATTTTGCCTGTTCCAAACGTTCCAAAGCAATTTGATGCTTAGGTTTGATTATAGAGGGGATTCTTGGGTAAAACGCACCGGCAAAGGAACATGCGTCAATATAGCATGAATTGTATCGTTTAAATTCGTAGTTTCGAAAATTTCAACAAGGGGGCGACCAGACCATGGGGGGAGATGACCAAAATTGAGTCTACGTAGCTAGAGGGGCTCAAAGATTATCATTAACTCAGAGTTCCAGAAAAATATATCTAGAAAAAAAAAAAAAACGTTCTACTCATAAAGGTATTAAAATTTATCCACAATTATCAAACCTTTTTTACTCGAGAACCACAGGAAATTTCGTATAAATTTAATTATAAATTAATAAATAATTTAATATTTAATTTAATAAATTTTCTTTAAGAGAACCACTTCAAGCTTATCATAGATTTTTACCAAATAACAACGTGGTTGAATGGCTAAATTTTGAGATGTTTATTTATGGAATACAAAAACAGCATGCCAAATTTCTCTGATATGCCGGAACCGGTTGCGGTAGGGAAAAGGAAGGACTTTGTAGAACCATATGCTGCTCTAGAGTGCAGTTATGTGCTACTGCTACACGAATTTTCAGTAGTATTCAATTCATCATTTCAAGAGCAAAATATATGGAATTTCTTTACGAATTCTTTCAAGGACACCTTCAGAAATTCCTTTATGCATTCATTCAGGAACTTCTTCAGAGATTCTTTCAGAAATTCCACAAGGGACTTCTCCATGAGTTTCTCCTCCGTGAATTCTTCCATGGGCATCTTGCAGGGTTCCGATAGTGTTTGTTTCGGGCTTTGTTCCAAGAAATGCTTCAAGAACTTATCCCATGATTCCTTCAGAAATTTTTACAGATACTTCTGCTAGGATGCATCGACAAATTCCTCCTGCAATTTGTCCATAGATTCCTTCAGTGATTCCATCATGGATTGCTCCTGACAATTTTTCAAGAATTCCTGTGGGAATTCAATTTTTCCAGACACTCCTCCGGGAATTTCTCCAGGGATATCTATATTAGGGGTTCCAGTGCATATGTTCCTTCTAGAATTTCACTAGAGATTGCTCCAATAATTCAATCTGGAATAATTCAAAGTATTTCACCAGGAATATCTTCCAGAAACCCTTACAGGGAAGTTTACCAGAGATTAGCTAAAAATTAATCTAGGCGTCCCTAAAGCATTGTACAAAACATTCTTTTGGGAGTTCATCCAAAGATTCCAACAATAATTCAACAAAAAAAAAATTGCAGACATGGATTCCTTCATATTTTTTTTTCCTACAGAAACTCTTCCAGAAATTTGTCAAGGAAGATTTCCTGGGATTTCTAAAGGAATTCCTCATGGGATTGCTTCCGGGATTCCTCATGGGATTTCTTCTGGAATTCCTCCAGGTTTTCCTTCAGGAATTTATCCATGGATTTACCCCGGAATTTCTTCTGTGTTATTTACAGGAACAACTCCAGAGAATATTTTAAAAATTCTTGCAAGGATTCCCCCAGGAACAATTTTTAGAATTCCTTCAGAAGTTCCTCTTGGCATTCTTTCAGGAACTCATCGAGAAATTAATCCAGTACTTCCTCCAGGGACTGTTTAGGGATTTCCTTAGAAATGCCTCTAGGGGGGATTCCTCCTGGGATTTCTTCAGGAACTGCTACAGGGATTCCTCAAAGAGTTCCCCCACGAACTCTTCCTAAAATTGTTTCAGGATTTCTCCAAAGATTCCATCTGCAATTTCTTCAGGAATTATTCCTGGGATACCTCCAGAAATTCATGCAGGCATTCCTCCAGCATTCCACCCAGGA
The DNA here is from genome assembly GCF_035046485.1 of Aedes albopictus. Lineage (NCBI taxonomy): Eukaryota > Metazoa > Arthropoda > Insecta > Diptera > Culicidae > Aedes > Aedes albopictus. The sequence goes on along the minus strand of NC_085137.1, from coordinate 332,834,930 downwards.
ATTTCTCCAGGATCTCCTCGAGGAATTCCTCCAGGAATTTCTCGAGGGATTTCTCCAGAAATATCACCAGCAATTAATCAAGGAATTCAATCATAGATTATGTCAGCAATTCATCCAGGAATATCTCCAAGAAATTCTTTAAAAATTCTTCCAAGATTATCTCTAGGAATGCCTTCTAGAATTTGTTCTGGAATCTTTCCAAGAATTCTTCCAGATTTTTCTCCAGGAACTGCTTTAGGAATTCCTTTAGGAATTCCGCTAAAAAATCTTCACTCTCCTCCAGAAAATTCTCCAGGAATTACCCCAAGAATTTCTTCAGGAACTCATCCAGCAATTTCTCTAGGAATTGATCCAGGAATTGCTCCTGGACATCCTTCAGAAATTGTGTTAGCAATTTCTCCAGGAGTTTTTCCAGAAAATCTTCTGGGGATTTTTTTAGAAATTCTTCCAGGAAATTCTCCAGGAATATTTTCAGCATTTTTTCATATATTCCTCCAGGCATTTCTCCAGGAATTTCTTCTGAGATTCCTTCATGAATTGATTCAGGGATTTTTCCAAGGATTTCTCCTCGAATTTCTTCAGTGATTCCTCCAGCAGTTCCTCTAAAGATTCTTTCAGGAAATCCTCTTGGGATTTCTTCAGAAATTCTTCCAGGAAATTTTCCAGGAATATTATGTTTCCAGTTCAAAACCGAATTAGCGACATTTTTTCTTTGACTTCCGCTGCTTTTGCCTTGCGTTAAACACAATGTCGGAAGTGGGGCGCTGTATTGTACACCTGGTGCTCTATACAGCGCTCCACTTCCGACATTGTGTTTAACGCAAGACAAAAGCGGCGGAAGTCAAAGAAAAAATGTCGCTAATTCGGTTTTGAACTGGAAACATAATACATTCAGCAATTTTTCAGGGAGTCCTCTAGAGATTTCTCCAGGGATTTCCCCCAGGGATTCCTACAGAAATTTCTTCGATATAAATTCCGCGAGAAAATCCTCTAGGATTTTCTTAAGGTATTTTTTTTTGCAGAAATAGAAAAATAATAGAAATCTCCCAGAATTCCTCTAGAGATTCCTCTAGAAATGTATCCAGTAGATATATTACAAGAATTAATTCCTCTAGAAATTTCTCCAGGAATTTCATCATGGCTTCCTCCTGCGATTCCCACAGGAATGCTTCTAGGAATTCCTCCAGGAATTCCTCCAGCGTTTTATTAAGGAATTTCTCCAAAAGTTTCTTCAAGGATTCCCCCAGAGATTCCTTCAAGGATTTCTCCAGGAATTCCTCCATAAATTCCTCTAGAAATTCCTACAGGAATTTCTCAAGGGATTTTTTCAGAAATTGAAAAATAACAGAAATAGAAATCTCCCAGAATTGCTCTGCAAATTCCTCTAGAAATTCATCCAGTAATTCTTTCAAGAATTCCTCTAGAGGTTCCTCCAGCAATTCCCACAGGAATACCTCTAGGAATTCCTCCAGGATTTTATCCAGGAATTTCTCCAGGAACTTTTTCAGGAATTCCTCCAGAAAATACCCCAAGAGTTTCTTCAGGAATTTCTCCTGAATCGCTCCTGGACATCCTCCAGAAATTATGTCAGCAATTCATCCAGGAATTGCTTCAGAAAATCCTCTATGATTTTTTCAGAGATTCTTCCAGGAATATTTCAGGGATTCCTTCAGACATTCATCCAGAGGTTCGTCCAGGAATTGCTTCAGGGATTCTTCCAGGGATTTCTCCCCGAATTTCTCCAGGGATATTGTCAGAGATTCCTCCAGAGCAGAGCTTCCCAAACTCGGTTTTCGCAGCGCCCCAACGTATCGCAGCACGCTTTTTTAATCTCGTTTTAGCGAACCTGCAAATGGCTGGTGCGCCGCGAAAACAGAGTTTGGGAAGTGCGGCTCCAAAGGATCCTCTAGAAATTCCTCCAAGCGTGCTTCAAGAAATTCGTCCTGGAATTTCTCAAAGGATTTTTTTCAGGAATTTCTACAGCAATTTCTCCCAGAATTCCTCTCGAGATTTCTCCAGGAATTCCTCCGGGATTTTTTTCCAGGGATTGCTCCAAGAATTCATCCATGAAATTATATTTCTTTCGGTATCCCACCTAAATCTATACAAAATAATAATCTATACAAAAATCCTCTTCCAGGGATTCCTCCGGGAATTTTCCCCAGGGATTCTACAGGGCTTCCTCCAGGCATTCTTGTAGGAATTGCTTTAGGAATTCATCCAGGTGTTTCTTCAGGGATTTATCCAGGAAATCTTCTAGGGATTGCTTCAGGAATTCTTCCAGGGATTGCGAAAAGAATTCCTCAAATTATTTCTTCAGAAATTCTTCTCAGGTTCTGTTCAAAAATTCATTCAGATGTGTCTTCGGAAATTTCATTCATTCTTCAATCATCTTTTCAGGGATGCAACCAAGAACTTCTCCAGCATCACCTGATGATTTTTTAAAATTATTTCAAGAATTTCTGGAGGAATCCCTCCAGCGAATAGTATTGGAAGATAGTTCGTAAAGATAGTTCAAAAGAGTTCGTAATTTCCAATAGAGTTCAGCTTTAATTTCTTATGAATGTATTGTAGACATTTCCAAAAAAAAAAATAATAAGAGCATAATAATGCACGAGTGAATAATAATCCTTAATCTTCCAGAAATTGGTCACCGCTACTACAGTCGACTCTCCACATGTCGATGTTCTACATCTCGATATCTTTCCCTATCCCGATGGGTTGGTCGGTCCCTTCAATCTGCATACATTTTACCTTTCTACTTGTCGATATCTCCTTATCTAGATATCTCTCTATCTCGATGCGATCCCATTCGTTTTTGTTCTAAATTTTCTCTCCATATGTCGATATGCCGCTTTTTACAGGTTGCTAGATCGCGTTTCTTAGGTGCAAAACATTCTCGGAAGCCGAAGTGACATCTGTTTGTTGACAGTTTTTCCTAGTTACGGACGATTTTTCAATCTAGTGTGCTTTACAAATTGGTTCTTGAATTCGATCTCTCCCTATCTCGATGGTCCCTTCAATATCGAGATGTAGAGAGTCAACTGTAGCACCACGTTGATTTATGTAGATCAGTCGAGTTTTTTTTAAAGTATTGTACAAAATTCAACATCGTGACTGCTGAAGGGTTTAATAATACTTTTAGAATATAATGTTATTATATTCAATTTCATCATATTACGTTTAGTTATAAAAGACCTACTAGACAAATTTGCTAAGGGTGCTTGCCCGCCCCCCCCCCCTAACCGAAAAGCTGGCTACGCCCTTATGTATGTTTAATTCTCTTGATAGGGTATTGGTTCCCTTATTAAGCATGTGGCTCCCATTTTCATCCTACGAAAAACAAAGGATTGAAGCGCTGTTTGTTTTGTTTCTTGCAAGGATGGAAATCTAGTGATCATGATCAGATTTTGAATGTTTCGCGGTAGCAAGGCATCGCGCGATCATAGCAACAACGATAACATTTTGTCGTCAAGCATCATAACCAACTACGGTCCGAGAAAAATGATTCGCTCGGCATGTGCGGGCGCGATGCGATCATTATCATGAAGTCGAAATGATAAATCCGCGATTTCATTCACTTTTTGAGCATTCTTACTTCTTGAACTTCCAGATATGATTATGAATGCATTATTTCTAGCAATGAATGTGGTTTGCGGGCGCATAAGCGGCCTAAATGGTGATGAATAAAATTTATCACGACTTGTAACATGATCCGATAACGGGTCATCACGCGATAAAGCGTGCATCAGATGCTTTGATTGTCTCTGTGATACGAGCACGGTGTGAGGCGTCGGGATCATGCTACTGCAAGAACAAGGCTATCTTGGATTATTCTTATCGTGTATCATTTATCGCTTGAAGTGATTTTCTTCCATCCTTGGTTTCTTGTTTTTGTATTTTTTGCTAGAAGTGAGCACCCATGCAAACAAAAAGAACGGAATCAATCGGTGCCGTAATCGCTTGCTTTCAAATAGGATGAATATGGGAGCGTGAGATTACTGATGGCACACATACCCTACATAAAAAGTTGACGATCATCAATGGCAAGTCATTTTGACTTATCCTCAGCCATCCCCATGGATATCCGATCTTGTCGCGATGGGAGAGCTTAATCCAGCATCACTTTAAACCTTGCTTTAAACGCCAGTTTCTTCACCTTGGTGTGGACTTTAATTCCGTTTTTTTTTTAATTTGGGTTGGAACCTGAAACGTTGGAACTTGGAACTGGATTGGCGTAAAATGTGTAAACAAACAAACGTCAAACAAATTTCGACGCAAGCGAACCCTTGTTGGGTTGGGGTTGATTGACACTGTGATCTGATCCAGTTCCAACCCAGGTTGAATTTCTTCCCAAATTTCTACTAAAATTTCTCAATCTATTTCGTCAGTACTTCGCCATGGATTTATCCTTTTCAGTGAGCAAATCTCTCAATTCAAAAAATTCGGACTTAAACTCTTCACAATAACCTGCCTCCTCTAAAAAATGATTCAACAGATTTGATATTCGTTAGTTGTCTAAGTAAAATCAAACTCAACAGTTCCAAAAATACAGGTCGGACTCGATTATCCGGGTGACTCCAAAATTATTTCACCCCGGATAATCGAATCACCCGGATAATCGAGCCATGCTTCTTTTCTTTTATTTTTGATGTTCTTAAATTAAAAACTGTTCGTTAAACATAGAAGCTAACATACATAACGTTGTAGTGCCTAAACTCAACGTCTAGTATTATTACAACCATGTTTTTTGAAAATGAAATTTTAGCTGAAAAATGTGAAAAAATAAAAACAATTTTTGAATAGACAATAGACAATAGACAGGTGTTGTAGTTAATGTTTATCACATTTGTTGACATATTGTAATCTAAAAATTTGTAAACAAAGCAAGAACAAACGTTTCCCCGGATAATCGAGCCATTTTTCCCGGATAATCGAGCCTCGGATAATCGGGCCCCCGGTTGATTGAACCCCCGGATAATCGAGTCCGACCTGTACTTCTAAATTTCGAAAAAAAACCTTAGATTCTTTCAAGAACTTTGTAAAAAATTCTTCAAAATGCATTCAAAAATTTTAGACCGAAAAAAAAACAATAAATTCAGGAACTTTATTACTCTTTAATTTATAGAGGTTTGGAGTTCCTCTTGAAGTTTAGAATTTAGTCGAAGATATTTTTTTTTCAGGATATCCGGCGATTTTTCTTAAGCAAATGCACAACAAAAAAATAATGCTTATAAATTTTGACGACAAAATTTAAAGTTTCATAAATAGATGGACAAATATTTGCAGTCTTACTAAAAAAAATCACAACATATCATATACATCTTGCCAGGAGACAGTAGTTCGGAGCACTAGCCAGCAGACAGTAGTTCGGGCCCTGGCCTCCCTAAACCCCCCCCCCCCCCCCTAAATCCGCCACTAAATGTAGTGTTCTTTAGTGAAACATATCACCTTTTTAACACTTTAATGCGCCTCCAATGGTTCATCACGAACCGGTTGCTGCAGATGGTTGATCATATGCATCAGACATGCTCCGATAAACACGGAGGAACCGCCGGGGCTCACTAGAGTCTATTCCCAAGCAATAAATTCAAGTCGGTTGGATTTGAAAAGGTTTTGATGATCGTTGCAAATCCTAATAAAGATATTATAGGATTTGTGACAGGTTTTGGAACCTTTTAAAGCCAGCAGACTTCAAAATAGTGTTTGGGCTCTATTTCTCACGTTTCTCGGTTGATTTTGATTAGTAATAGAAAGCGCTTTTTCGATTTTTTGCAATGTTAGTTGGTCATATTTTCTTTAAATAAAGCAATTAAAATCGACCGAAGAATTAATAGTGGGAAGGAGATTTGCAGCACTTAATTGTGCTGATAGATTCGAAGCTAACGTGCGAACACTTAAACACATTGTTGACGTCAATGCGTTAGACGTGACATTTTCAACAAAAACTGACTGCTTTTTATTGACTGAACAGCGTTACTTGTGCATGACTAGGTTGACATTTCTAGGCTACGCTAGAGAAAATGACATGGTTTATGTAGGACCGATAGGACAATTGAACGAATTTGAATATTTTTCATAGTATTTGTAAGGGGATGAATACATAATAGTTGACATGCAATATTTATTATTTTATAAATTTTATTGAAATCAACTGACCAATTTGGCGTATTTTTGTTTATCTTTTAGATGGTATTATGACACCAACAGAAAAATATCAGAAGTTCAGTTAGGGTAAGAAATCAAACTTTGAACTAGTCAAATTGTAATCTTAATTTGAACCATTTCAAAATTCATTAAAACGACGTATTTTTCAGGCAAATATTGTCCCGAAATAGATGATTAACAACTTTCCGTAATATAACCTGATAACATGGACTTTAAAAGCATTGAAAAAAGCGTTTTTGTCATGTAAAACAGGCAGTTGAAAAATCACTGTGATTTCACCCATTTCCCCCCAGAGAAAGCACATTTTCGGTGCACTCGTACAGCTCATGCATTATATCACACGCAATATGTGAACACGTCAAATGAAAGCTTATTTATCGTAGAATCGACCAACCGAATAATACTCCGCATTATTTGTCATAAAATTATCAAATTTAAGTGATTCTTACTTGGAGAATGTTATCTTAAGTTGAACCATTTGTAATCTAAATTTGAACTAGTAAACGGGGGTGAGCTTCTAGTGTTGGCCTGCAGATTGCGCTAGTGGTTGCTTTGTTTACTCTTGGGGGATGAAAAAATCGAAATTTAGTTTCCAAATTCCTAAGGAATTTCGAACATTCTGAGTTGAGATTCCACTGCCTAATGAAAAATAGGTATGAGAATTAGCAGATTCATGTGATTTTTCATTGTTTAGCATGGAATTGGCTGTTTTGTGAGTTGCTCGAGCTGCTGCCGCCAGTAGTTCAAATTAAGATTAAAATTGGTTCAAATTATGATTACGATGGTTCAAATTAAGATTAAAATCATTGTTGATGAAAAATCAAATATTTCAATGAAATTCGGTGCAAATACAAACTTTTTACCATTTAACAGAAAGATTATACCCGTGGCTTTCATGTACATACGATTTTGCCGTAGTAAATTATTTCCTTGTGGGAGAAAAAATCACTTAAAATTTGCACTGCTTCAGAAAGCCACAATTTGGTTCAAATTTTGATTACCTACCCTACATGTTTCTGTGGGTTTTTGACCGATGACAATATAAGGACACAAGAGATGAACACGGAGAAGTAGAAAACGATGAGCGAAATCATAATTTGACACAGGATCGACTATATTTTAACATACAGGGTTCGATTGATTCGATGAAAAAAAAACCTACGACAACCGATTTAACAAGAAGAAAAACATGTTGAACCATACCACAAAATCAAACAAGAAGACAAACACAAACCGTGTGACCATAACACTATATAGGCAAATCCTGACTGACTGACCAATTGAAAACTTCCCAACCTGCTACCGTAACCTTCTGAGTCAGTAGGCGACAGTGTCTTAATGGATATCATTTTCCGCGTACGGCTGGCAAACTGCTTCTGAAAGATTACGTACTCTTTTCTATCTTCGGGTCTAGTGTAGAGGTTTCAGCTCTATTCAGAGTGCAACTAGAAACCTAGCAAAAAAAATTAAGCGTAGGTGAAAAAACCAGCTGTAAGTGCTAATGGGAGCCAAAGAGTATCCGCTGTGAGCATATGTTTCTAAGACATGTCATAGTTCAGCTCGCATAGACCCAATAATTTAAGTTTTTCACGAATATTAACCCTAAAAAACGTAGGAGTGGGTTTGGGAGGTAAACTCAACTATAGCATGAAAAGATGGATAAATTTTAGTGAAATTCCGAAAAAAAATCCACAGCTCAGGTGAGATTTGAACTCACGATCCTTATTCGCTAGACATGTGCTTTTCCAACTAAGTTACCGAGCCAATTAATGACACGGCATTTTAGTTGTCATAAGGTAATTCAAATCTCAACAATCATGCTTCATCCTTCCTTTAACTTGCACCGCAATTATATTTATCTCTTATGAACCAGAGGCCCCCCACATCCGCTCGGGCACTTGGGCTCACAATCCTTAATCCAGGTCTGATCATCATCATCAACTCAAGAATTTACGAGTGTAAACGCATCCTCCTTAATAGCTTTACCCCTTAATGCATTTTACCCCAAAAACCCCTATCAAGAAAACGACAAAACAACAACCTCCCGATATCGGCAAATGCAAGCCAAGGGAGCAAAGTTAAAATCTGATAAAGAATTGTAAATCTTCGTTGTACCACAACACTGTATGCATGTGTTGTGGTCATTAGCGATTGCTAGTCGTTTGGGTGTTCGCGAAATCACTTGTTAGCGGCAAGGGCTTGGTGGTAGGTTTTCAAACAAAGCATACAGGGTAATGAAATAATGATTTTAAGAGATCATATTGGGTTTATCATTAATGTTTAGACTACTGTGATAATTTGAGAATCCACTGAATCATCATTTCCCAGCGAAATTTCACACTAATCAAACTTGTTTTGTTTACCAGTTGTGCATCCGACGCCCCTGTCATGAACTCAACCGAACTTGTGTATGCCAGCCGCTGCGAATTCTTGTGTCAAATTCGACTGTGATTATAATGAATTTCGGCCGAGTCTAAATGGGTGCAAATGTCGCAATATAGATTCCCAATTGTTTCTTTATGTATTTCACCGCATGTTTCTCCTGAAATTTTCTCAAAAGTTTCTTTCAAAGTTCCCCTAATCCAACACAAAGGTATCCATAGCTGCTTACATGGGTGCTTAACTAACTTGTTACATATCTGTATTGTACACATGTATAAAGAACTTATTATCGTACACTAATTATTATCAACTCTCAAATTCGCACCTTTATATTAGGGGCTAATCATTTATTACGTAAGGGAATTTTCATGATTTTTCAGCACCCCCGCTCCTCCTTGTAAGATTTTTTGTATGAGATTCCATACATTTCTGAGTGTAAGATCTCTCGAATTCGGCATAGTTTCACATACGCTTTCTTCTAATACAATAAATGAGCAATAGTTATTTTACAAAAAAAAGAAGCATACTGTAAAATGTCCCCCCATCCAATAGCACCACCCCAAAACAGTAGCTGAAAAACACAAAATACAACACACGAACTCGAAGCTTATACCTACTTAACCGAATCATCCCTCCATCCGATTACAACACATTTCTCTGTTTGCTTTTTATCACTTGTAATATCGCTTCCATGCCATCGATTGAGAGGACAGTGCGCATTCAGATTCATCCCGTAGGATTAAGTTCACTGTTTTAAATATTAGTGGTGGCGTCTGACGTAACCTGGTAACACGTTGTTCAATCTGTTATACGTCTATATTCCAGGAGAGATGTTACGAATAATTCCTCAGAATAATATCGTATTCACAAAATCCGGAAATGAACTAGTTGGGAATGTCGAAATCATCAACATACATAAAGAACCAATCACATATAAGGTAAGATTGCTTGCTCACTTGAATAATAGTATGTATTTAAGGTGTTGTACCAACTATCTGCCGGGATTGAATAATACTCCGTGAACGTACACACTATAATTAGAGAAATTATCTACCTGCGTATATTGTTCGCACTTGCTTTATTACTAAAGCAAGAAGCTAATTGTCTAGCAATTAACTGGGAACGATATTCAAGGTAGCGTTGCATTACAAATTCAGTTGAACCATGTTTTACATTTATCCAGATCAAAACGACAGCTCCGGAGAAGTTTCGGGTGCGGCCCAGCACTGGAGTACTGTCTCCGTCTGCCACTGTCACTATCAATGTAGTGCTGCAGCATGGCCATCAGGTCATTACTCTGAACCGGGAGAAGTTCTTGGTAATGTGTATGGCGTTCACAAATGACTTGTCCACCAGTTCGCAAGATTTGGCCGACCTGTGGAAGGTGAGTACTGGCGTGTCGTAAAACTTGGCTTACACAGTTTGACAAAATCATCAAAATATCTCTGACAATTATGGCTCACAGTAATATTTTCACGATTCCAAAAAAAATAAACTACATGCTTTGATTCCTTCCTTCTGCTCTAATTTTCACATTTTCTAATTGTTACCGATCCAAAAACCCATAAATCTGAAATTTTGACCATAACCTTTAGAAAACCATTTTTTTTTATTTTATGACTGTTTTTTTTTTTTGTAAAATGGGCGATAAAAAAGATAAGTGTCACGGATTTCAGTGGTTATGCAACAATCATATAAATTTCACGGAGGTTCGTTAAGACTCGAAAAATGATTGTATTTGCCGAATAGTGCTTATCATTATTTTTTATATTCTCTCAAATAATCCAGCGACTTTTTGTACCGATTGCAATTTTAAAATACTTGGTCTTTTCTGTTCCTAAACTTTAATATATTCCCGGACAAGTTACGATACAATCTCGATATCGATTAATCTTCCTAATGAATTACGTTGGATCGGCTCGCTGACGTAATGTACAGTTTGGGTCAAAAAAGACCTCAATGCACAAGGAGGGTTAATTAAATTCGCACAACAAACTTGGAATTATGTAGTATGGATATCTTGACCACACGTATGCGGAAATCAGAAGCCTTAGATTTTTTCCGCTTCATTAATGAAAATTGTAATAAAAAAATATTATTCGTAAAAACATCGTATCTCGAGAATGAATGACGGAGCTTTGTGAAATTTTCTTGGTAGATGCATAACCCATAAAGCTCTGTGGTACATCTGTTCTTTTACCGTATATTTTATCAAAACAGCCACGAAAATGTTCGATTTTCTAAAGCATCAAATTAATACACTTTCCATCCCCCAGAATGGAAAGGATCTAAACTCCGAATTTATGAGTTTCTGGACTTAAGCAATCAGAAAGGGAGCAATTTGAGTTTTTGTCATAAAGTGAAATTTTAGACCATTCGGTTAGAGTTCCTATAAACAAATATTTTCCATAAGCAATTCTAGATGAACATTTGAAAAGGGCCTATCTGCTTTGCGTAAACAAACATGTTTTTGTCTCTGCAGGGCCTATCTGCATCCACCCACGCACATCAACACCCTTATCAGAAAGAGTGTTCTTCAAGCCATCTGTTAAGGGTGTTGATGTGCGTGGGTGGATGCAGATGGGCCCTACAGAGACAGAAACATGTTTGTTTACAAAAAGCAGATAGGCCCTTTTCAAATGTTCGTCTAGAATTCACAATAGCCTAACCTATATCCGTCTATCGTAGAACACACCTGCAAGCAGTGCCTCGGTTGAACAACATCGGCTCAAGTGTTTCATGCCTGCGAACCTCGATGATGGCAGTTTGCGGAACGGATTGCCTCTACAAGCTGGCGCCGGAGCTGGCGATATGCTAGGTGCTACTGCCGGATATGCCGGCAGTGGAGGTGATAGAAGTGACTTTTTCCACTTCCAGCAGGCCATGGCTCAGTTGAACGAAACAACCCAACGGCTAGAAACGCAAGCCAAGCACAATCAAAGGACGCAAATCATTTCCATCGTTGTGTTCTTGCTGCTCTCCATAGCCATTGTGTACATTCTGAAAGCGGAGATCAAAAGCTCTGTCGGACAGTATCATTAGAATTAGCGAGGATGGGGTGAATATCGCTGGTAGCGAAACTGCATTATCGGGTGAAGTTTTTATATCTTAAACTGTAGCATGCCTAGTTTTTTTTTCCTGTAAGCCTTTGAACCAAGGGCAAATTAGCAAACTTTTTTTTTCTTATGTAGCAGAGTAATATCGTCTTGTGAAACTTAAGTGCATGCTAGATTCATTATGATCATATTAAATATGTTTCATCCATAACAACTTACCTTTGTTTATTTATGTTTCCTTATTCTATCCAAAACAATTGCATGCTATAGTTGGTATGGCCCTGTTACACATTAGGTTTGTTGTACAAAATACTTTGATGCCTTTTAATTTATTATCATAAGATATTTTAGGTTACTCAACATAAAAGTTTAGCGAGTTTTCGGAATGTATCATTTGATATCACAATAAAATGCCAAGCATCTAAAAATAAGTGTTCGATTAATTTGAAAGAAATATCCTTGATTATGGAAAGACACTGATGAACGAATGTGTTATGTGAAGCCCGTTTTTACCAGCCCCTGGTAGCATTTTGGGCGGACAAAAACGGGTACCTGATTAAATCGGGACATTTTCAGAATTATTTTTTTACGCGGACATTACTTTTTGAACACAGCCTTCCTGGCTGATAGTAATGTAGTCTACAGGAGACAATAGACGGCGCTAGCTTTTCGCTTTAGTTTCCAAAGTGTTCTGAGCCGAAAACATCCCCGCGTTTACAGGACACCCACATACTGGGAGTGGTTACGCCAGTAACGTAAAATCGAGCTTATCACAACAGTAAGCTTTCTTCCTACAGAAATCCCTAAAGAAATCTTCAGAGGTGTCTAGATAAATCTCTAGAAAATCACAAGATAAATCACTGGAGATATCCTTGGTGAAATTTTTGGACGAATGCCTGAAGAAATTAGCCGAAGAATAACATAAATCCCGTAAGTGATTTTCTGTAGAAAACTGTAGAAGAGTTCCCGTATAAATCTTTTGAGTAATTTCCGAGGGAATTCTATATCAATAGGGTACGATTGGTGAAGTACTAGATTTGTAGTACTGAGCTGAATTTTTGTATGGTGAGAAGCTGAATTCTCAATTTCTGCAAGGAAATGGTACAAAACTGTGGGTATTATGATTTTTTACCTTATTTAATGCTGTTTGAGTAAAACTTTGAGTAACTATGTTGAAGTTGCAAGAAATGGAAAAAACAACAACACAGTTTTTCAATGTGTTGCTCAAACAGCATCAAATTAGACAAGAAATCATAATACCCACGCTTTTTACACGATTTCCTTGCAGAAATGGAGAATTTTCCTTCTCACCATACAAAAATTCAGTGGAACTCCAGAAAAAAGTGGAGTAATTCCTAAAAAAATCATTGGAAGAATTCCTATTGAAATCTCGGGAGAAATCCTTGTTAGTATTCAAGATGGAATATCTGAAGATATTAACGGAGGAATTCCCGAAAAAAAAAAGATCTAGGCGAAACTCCTGGAGGAATCCCAGCGGAAATGGCTTGAGAAATGGTGAGTATGAATTTCAGGAAAATTTCCCACCAAACAATTCTTGAAGAATCTCCGCAGGAGTTCCGAAAGAGCAGGAGCATAGATGACCGCACACTTCGTAGTTGCTACTCCGTGATTGACCGGAGCAATCGAAATTGCACAGAGAACCAACGAATAAGGCTTGGGATTAGCTTACTATGGGGCACGTTCGGTGTAGTACTAGATTTGTAGTAATGAGCTGAATTTTAGTATGGTGAGAAGGTCAATTCTCCGTTTCTGCAATGAAATGGTGCAAAAAGCGTGGGTATTATGATTCCTTGCCTAATTTTATGCTGGTTGAGCAAAACTTTGGATAACTATGTTGTTTATGTTGCCAGAAATGAAGAAAACAACAACACTGTTGCCCAAAGTTTTGCTCAAACAGCATCAAATTAGGCAAGGAATCATAATACCCACGCTTTTTGCACCATTTCATTGCAGAAACGGAGAATTGACCTTCTCACCATACTAAAATTAAGCTCATTACTACAAATCTAGTACTTCACCGATTTGTCCTATTCTCAATGTGCAAAGTTCGAGAACTCCCAACTTTATTAAGGTCAATAACGGCGCTGGCCACGTCCTTACGGTCATCGAGGATGGGAAGGAGTGGGTAATTCTCGCTGAGACCGGCCCACTATTTACACCTTGTCTTCAAAAATGTTTAAGGTGCCGATTTTCTGAAAGCCCTCGCCTAAAAAGTAAGAAAAATGCATTTGGTTACTCAAATTGATGGACCCCCGTTAGTTAGAGCCACAGCAATTTTTCCAGACCCCTCGATTTTGGTCAAATATTGGCTCACTTAAACCGTTATAACTCGAAAGTTTCCCCAACAACCACCTCAAAACGAATTGTTGTTGAAAAGAGGAAAGATAGAGCTACTATTTACAATAATAAAAAGTTGGGTCGGCCATATTGATTTTGGCCGCCATCTTGGATTTTTATACCAAAACATTTTTTTCACCATGAGGGCAACCACCGATTTTCAAATTTTTTACAACAATTGAAAGCTGGGACATTTATACAAAACATATCAAAAAATTAGAGATGTCTTTTTCTTCTTTCAAAAGTTTTCTGTCGTTTCGTGAATCATGCCACTTTTGCGCACTGGGCCCGGTGCCGACCGTTTACATAAATGCAGCGTTATTTCGCAGTGTTTACGAACACGAAATAAAATTCTGAACCCATTAATGGAAAGTTGAAGGTTTAAGCTTTTCAAAACACTAAAAAAGTTATAAAAACAATGCCCGCATCATTGAGAAACAGTCAAAAACAGAAACGCACCTCCGATTTGGCCAAATTTTGCGACACGCGCCTTTGAGTATACATGCAGGCGTAAACTCGGATACTGTTGCATGTCTTTGCCGGTGCGCATGGAAATGTATGGAGAAAACGTGGCTGAATTTACAAAACTGTATATAACTTTTGAAAGAAGAAAAAGACATCTCTAATTTTTTGATATGTTATGTATAAATGTCCCAGCTTTCAATTGATGCAAAAATTTCGAAAATCGGTGGCTCTATCTCTCCTCTTTTCAACAACATTTCGTTTTGAGGTGGTTTTCGGTGAAACTTTGTTACAGTTAAGTTAGTTTGTACAAACAATCCGTATTTGTTGTTAGAATATTGGTAGAGCAAACAATGTTTATAAACTAAGAAAATTTGCGAGGTGAACTGCTGCTCGAGAACCCCTGCGATAATGGTCGACAATTCCACCACCAAGCATCAACGCAAGTACATCCAAACACGCCGCTCTCGCTCAGTAAGGCAGTGTAGCAATCGGAACGAAGCTCAGAAAGCTACGAGAAAACGACGTCGGCCCAGCCGCAGAAAACAACCACGGCAAGCCATCGATGGGAGGAATGAGGAAAAGAGCGCCAGCTCTACAGAAGAACACGTTCACGGCTACCAAGTACCATTTGCAAGCAAGCACAAACCAAGAGCATGATCATCGCACCAGTGCTCTCAATTCGAGCTAGATGACTCTCGCTCTCATCGGATCAAATGTTGGGCACGGCACAAGCCTTGTGAACGACGACGTCTTGAGAGGGAAGTTAGTACCAACTAGTCCGCTGAGGCGACCGCACGCATAGGTCGAAGCCACGACCGTTTTGAGTCGGCTTTCTGAGTGCAGAGAATTTTGGTTGCAGGAAACCGGCCATCTTGTGCACACCGAAAACGCGGCGGTGAAAGCCAGAAAATCAGTGCGGTGGTCTCGACTATCAGTGCGAATTTATCAAAAAGCCCGCGTCTACCAGTTCGGGAAGAAAACCGATCGTGTTGGTCGTTCGAGTCGCCATCTTGTGCATCAGATCGCAGGAACCTCGTGGTCACGGGTCCGGTTAAGCTACACGATCAGCAGACCCCGACGGAAGATAAGAACCCTCGTCGTAGCCGGTGTTCCAAGAGCCGGGCGATTCCCCGTCGTTTTTATCCCACAGAATCCCTGGTGAATTCCGATCAGACCTGGCAACAGTTAACTGAGAGCACGTTCGAGCGACAAAAAGCCTTCCAGAGGAAGGCTTTTTTCTTTATACACATCTTTTCAGTCGTGCGTCACCCTGATCGAACACCAAGCGAGATTTGACGTGCTGGATTCCGGACGCGACGAGAGTGGTCAAAGTGATTGATTTCGAACCCGACCGCTTCCTCGGATTGGACCAGATGCTCGCCAAGAACCATCGAGCTGGATCAGGTTGGTCAAACGCTAGGGACCGGCGGCCAGAGTGGTCCGCTGAATGCCCCCACACGAAGCAGCGGAATTGAGGCAGCACGGGGAGGTCTCGAGCGCGGTCGCTGCCGCGCCAGCAGTATGGGTGCACCCAGAGAGAGTAGCATAAGCGTGAGTAGGTCGCATTAAGAAACACTGAACTTAGAATTAAGAAAGACAACCAGAGCAGTGGTAGGCAAAGTGTTGAATCTAGTTTAAGCAGGAGAAGAGAATAAATGGATTAATGTAGATCAACTGATTTGTGGACCTTTTGACTCAGTTTTGTGGCATTCCCTGAGCTATCCGGGGCTGATCGAGGGCTTCTATTCCCTCCCCCTCGACAGTCACTTGCAACACTGGCGCCCAACTGAAAATCCACATAATATGAACTACCGTTTAGCGATTTAAAGTATGGTTTGATGAGATTTGGTTTTGTGCATTTGATTATCCGGCCTTGATAATCATTAAAATTTTAGCCTTTACGCATAAAATTCGAAAGTAAAATGGACTTTACCCATTTGACTGACGAAGAGGTGACCTACGAGTTGGCTTTACGCCACGTAGTCAACTTAGGTCCGACTACTCATAGAGGAAAAGTTCTTCGCCTTAAGGCTCTTGTCCAAGAGAGCTTGAAAGACAACAAGCCCACTAGCTCAGAACACGTCATGAGTCCCCAATCCAACTTAGAACTTTGCGAAGCGCAAGTTCATCAGCTTCACATCAGCTGCGAAGCAGCCATTCGTACAGCTGACAGTGTGACCTTAAACCAAATTCGGACACGTCTCCATCATTACCGCGACCGTCTACAGTTGATTCGTCCGCCAAGTGAATCGCGGGATACGCATGCAATGCTAACGGTGCATGTCGACGTGCTTCTAAACAAGCTGAACGGAACAAGTGTAGTGAATAGTGTACCGCGAAGTGAGAGTGTTGTGGCTCAAGCAACTTCGACTGGAGCCATAAGAAGGTACAACGGCGGAGATGAAGGAGCAGTCGGAGGAGAAACCACGATGCCAGTGGAAAGCATTTCAAGACAAGACACCACACCACCATCAGTAGTGCAGCCACCGCTCGTGACGTCATTCTCGGGTGGGCAAGGCAGAGGATTGTTGTTTTCGAGTTCGTTCCAAACGCGAGACAGCGAAGAAGCAGAACCAGCAGATACGAGGCACCGAAACAGCTCACCTCCCCCTCCCTACCTGCCTAGAGAGCGAGAAACATGGAACCCGTCGACCAGGGAACAACAATCGCGGGATAACCGCGAGTTACAAGCAAGAATCAGGGAGATGCAGGAGAGAGAACAATACATGCGTGAGGAGTACTACAGAATGCGAGACGACCTGGAGCGGTTGATCCGTCGAGAGCGACCAGCACCGGAACGAGCGGATGATCGCCGAATACAAAAGGCCGTTCACAACTGGCCATTCAAATTCCGCGGCGAAAAGGACACGACATCACTCAACGTGTTCCTAGATCGCGTGGAAACGTTCGCAAGGTCAGAAGGCATGAGTGACGCCACACTCCTGAGCTCCATCAAACACCTACTACAGGAGGACGCCATCGACTGGTACTCACGAGCAACTTCGCAAAACTTGTTGCGAACCTGGGACCAATTCAAGCGAGAGATTCGAAGAGAATTCCTCCCCAGCGGCTACTCCCAAATTCTTCGTCTGGAAGCTAGCTTCCGATTCCAAGGAAGAGAGGAATCCTTCGCGAAATTCTATCGCGACATTTCAGCGCTTTTTCGCTTCGTCGATCCACCCATACCAGACGACGAGAAGTTCTTCCTGGTGAAGAAGAACATGAACGAGAACTACGCAGCCATCGTCACAGCAGCGAGGCCTCGTTCACTGGAAGAAATGGTGGAAGTCTGCACCGGATACGACGAGACGAGAATGCTTCTGAACAGACAACGCAGGATTCCGATTCCGCACAGCGCGCTTCTGGAACCGAACTTTGCTACGCCAGTAGTAACCAGCAGACCGCCACCGGTTCAGCATCACCAACAGCCACAGCGGTTCAACAGGGTTCACGCCGTGGAAGTAGAAGGCGCTTATGAGCACGAAGCGGTAGAGGAAGGACCAGAAGACGATTGGCAGCACACAATCGACGAACTGGTTGAGCAAGTGAACGCGCTGAAGATGAACCTGGAGCGAAAATCTGCGAGGCCAATCTTTGCTGCACGCGACGAGAAACAGTCCAGGTCGACGGACAGGTACAACCGAACAGAAGCTGATGTTCTGCGAGCAGCGCGACAGTACACAAGAGAAGCGCAAGCTCCGGCACAGCAGCAACGGCCACAAGCCGCATCGTTCCAGACTCGGCCACCACAACAGCAGCAAGAACAGCCGCAAAGAGCACAGGGCTGGCAAGTACGACAGTGGATGCCAAGTTCGGATCAGAGCGACAACAACCGAAGAAGCCAACGTCTGTTGCCAGAACCAGTCAGGCAACGGGAAGATCGCCATATACAACAGGAAGAAGCTCCGAACGATCAACGACCAGCAATGCTCTGCTGGAACTGCGACGAGGAAGGCCACAGATTCATGGACTGTCCGAAACCACAAGCCATTCTCTTCTGCTACCGGTGTGGACGGAAGGGCTACTCGTTGCGCAGTTGCTTCACGTGTCGCACGGACGCGTTAAACTACCCAGCGGAGAACCAGCAATAGAGGGGAGCAGCTCTCCGCAAAATCTCGGAGACCCCTCCGACATCCCGGAATTTCAAAACCTCAACTCGATCATTATCAACCCCGGAAGTGACAATAGACCGCACGCCGTCATATCAGTGCTGGGTAAGGAGTTAACAGCTTTGCTGGATAGCGGAGCAAACTGCTCCCTACTAGGAGGAAAAAGAGTCGGGCTGGCGGAAGACTGCGGTTTGCAGAAAGGAACCGTCAGCGGCGGAATAAAAACGGCGGACGGCACAAGACACAACATTTCGCATTTCGTCTATCTCCCAATAGTGTACAACAACCGCAACGAAGTTCTTCCAGTGCTTTTGGTACCTTCGATTCCAGACTGCGTCATTTTAGGAATGAACTTCTGGGAAAAGTTTGGCGTCAAAGCAGTGTGTTGCACACTAGAAGCGAAGCAGGAAGACCAGATCAGTGAGGACCAGGAGATGAAGCAGCTCAGCCCCGAACAACAACGGCGCCTAGAGCAGGCGATCCAGAAGTTTCCGAAAGCGGTAGAGGGAAGACTAGGACGCACGAAGCTGTACGAGCATCGAATCGATGTGGGGAATGCACCGCCCCGTAAACAACGGCATTACCCTATGTCGCCGTATGTTCTACAGGAGGTCAACAAGGAGATCGACCGGATGATAGCGCTGGACGTCATCGAGGAGGCGCAGTTCTCGCCATGGAACAACCCGCTGGTCGCCGTCAAGAAGAAGACTGGGCAGTATCGCGTCTGTCTGGACGCGCGTCACCTCAACTCCATCATGGTGAACGAGGGCTATCCGATACCCCAGATTGCAGCGATCACCAACAACCTCCGAAGCAGCAAATACATTTCTTCGATCGATCTCAAGGATGCCTTCTGGCAGCTACCACTTCATCCAGGTTCGAGACAACTGACAGCCTTCACCGTTCCATCCAGAGGCCACTTCCAATTCAAGGTGGTGCCTTTCGGGCTGTGTACGGCAAGTCAAGCCCTAGCGAGACTTATGACCCACCTATTCGCCGATCTAGAACCGCTGGTATTCCATTACCTAGACGACATCATCATCTGTTCCGAGACATTCGAAGAGCATATCGCTCTGCTCGAAGAAGTAGCCCGCCGGCTACGCCAAGCGAATCTCACGATTTCATCGGAGAAGTCCAAGTTCTGCCGGAAAAGCATGAAGTACCTAGGCTACGTGATCGACGAGCAAGGTTGGCGAGTAGACGACGAGAAGATCCAAGCGATCGTACAATTCCCGACTCCAACAACGCGCAAAGAAGTGCAGCGATTTCTCGGTGTTTGCAACTGGTACCGACGCTTTATCGCCGGTTTCTCGCAGCTAGCAGCTCCGCTAACAAACTTGACGTCAGGAAAGACCAAGTTCCGTTGGAATCCGATAGCTGAAGAAGCGTTCCTAAAGCTGAAAGCAGCTCTGGTTTCGGCACCGGTACTGGCGATGCCGGACTACAGCAAACCGTTCGCCATAGCGTGCGATGCCAGCGACACAGCAATCGGAGCAGTGCTAACGCAGGAGATCAACGGCGAGGAGCATCCCATCAGCTACTTCTCGCAGAAGTTGTCAGCGTCGGAGAGGAAGTACTCGGTCACGGAGCGGGAGTGCCTCGCAGTGATCCGAGCGATCGAGAAGTTTAGAGGCTACGTAGAAGGAATCCGATTCATTGTCCACTGTGACCATGCAGCACTCAGCTACCTGAAGTCGATGAAGAACCCGACGGCTTTGATGAGCCGGTGGCTGTTGCGTCTAAACGCGTTCGACTTCGAGATCCGCTATAGAAAGGGTTCGATCAACGTTGTTCCAGATGCGCTCTCGAGAACAGTAGCTGAAGCAGTCTTCACGGTAGACCAAGTTCAGGATCCGTGGTACAGAAAGCTGGTGGACAGAGTGAAGAGCGAAGGAGACAAGTTCCCGGACTTCCGCATAGCAAACGACACGCTATTCAAGAACTGCCGTTGCAAGGACGAAGTGGGAGCAGTTTACCACAAGTGGAAGCAAGTCGTTCCGAAAGAAGAGAGGTTCCAGCTAATCCGAAGATTCTACGACGAACCGGCAGCAGCGCATCTTGGTTTCTACAAGACCTGGCACAAGCTACAAGCCCACTACTACTGGCCACAGATGCAACAGGAGATTCACGACTACGTTATGAACTGTGCGACCTGCAAAGCGTGCAAGGCACCGGGGAAAAGAATGATGCCGCAAATGGGAAACCCGAAGCCGGCGAAGACCCCTTGGAAGATGATATC
Source organism: Aedes albopictus (assembly GCF_035046485.1). NCBI lineage: Eukaryota > Metazoa > Arthropoda > Insecta > Diptera > Culicidae > Aedes > Aedes albopictus. Next base: position 332,814,153 of record NC_085137.1, on the reverse strand, counting down.
GGTGGACTTTGTCGGTCCGCTCACACGTTCCAAACGAGGAAACACGGTTTTGTTGGTAGTAGTAGACTGGGTCAGCAAGTATGTGATCGTCAAGCCGATGCGTACAGCGGATTCGCAGAAGATGGTGGAGTTCCTGGAAGAAGAAGTTTGTCTGAAGTTCTCTCGGCCGCGGCTGATACTGTCCGATAACGGGAAGCAGTTCGAATCGATGGTCTTCAAATCCTGGCTGGCAAAGCACAAAATCGGCCACATGAAGACAGCGTTCTACTGTCCGCAGATCAATAACGCCGAACGCGTCAACCGCGTCGTAATAACCTGCATCCGGGCATTGTTGGACGGCGATCATAGAGAGTGGGACGAAAAGCTACCGGCGATCACGGCGACGATAAACGCTGCTCGGCACGAGGCGACAGGCGTCAGTCCACACGAAGCCAACTTCGGACGGAACCTGTTGTTGCACACGGATCTGTACACGCAGCAGGAACTCAACACGCCAGAAGACCCGAAGATAGCACAGGACCTGCGACTCTCTGCGATTCGTCGAATCCAAAAGCTTATCATCGAGCGGATTAAGAACAGCCACCAGCGGGCGAAGCAGCGATACAATCTTCGCACAAGATCAGTAGCGTTTAAAGTCGGAGACTTGGTTTGGCGGAGATCGTTCGTACTCTCCTCGAAGGCGGACCAAATCAACAGCAAGCTAGAGCCGAAATTCGTTCCGGCCATCGTCAAGGAGATCATCGGGACGAACCTGTACGTGCTAGAGGATGTTCTGAGCGGCAAGAAGGGAAGATACCACGCGAAGGACATCAAGGCGGACTAAACGAACGTGTGCAAGCTATGCAAACAGGCGGTGCCTGTCAACGAAGAAGCGAACGCTGAAGAAAACACCACTATTGGGCATAATTACAGCGAACAGGAGGGCAGAGAAGTTCCAACCGGATTCTGCACTTCAGTTACACCGATTTGACGACTACATCAACGGGAATCGTCGTTCCTAGCAGCGAGATTCCGGGCTGTTCAAGCTATGTACACAGGCGGTGCCTGTCAACCACGAAGCAGTCATCAGCCTACAGCGGGCGAGGGAGACTGGGACCCTGAAAACAGCAGTGAGTAGGGAGGCTCCAGATACCATGTCAAAGAGCGCCGCAACCGTCAGCCTACAGCGGGCAAGGGAGACTGGGACCCTGAAAACAGTAGTGAGTAGGGAGGCTCCAGATACCGGTACTGAGAACACAGCAGTCATCAGCCTACAGCTGGCGAGGGAGATTGGGACCCTGAAAACAGCAGTGAGTAGGGAGGCTCCAAACACCTTTACGAACAACCCAGCGAATCGACAGACTACAAAGAGAGATCAACATGCGGTACCAAAACACTTCCATCGCGCCAGGAGGTGTACCGTAAGCCGTTCGCCAAGCGAGAGAAATGGCACCCTGTGATTCCGGAAACGGGACGCAGGTACCTCTGCAGTGCACCAGATGTATTCTCTGATAGGAGGAGTGGAGACCCGGAGTTCGACGACCAAATATCGGTTCGACGCGGAGTTGAAGCTTACGGCCACTATCAGGCGCAGTGAGACAGCAGCTGGAGAGCATTGGGAGAGCAGGAAGACAAGCAGGCAGCCTACGAAGGGCGCGGGAGATTGGGACCCTGAAAACAGCAGTGAGTAGGGAGGCTCCAAATACCACCACGAAAAGCGCAGCACACAGCCTACAGCGGGCGAGGGAGACTGGGACCCTGAAAACCATCGTTGAGTAGGGAGGCTCCAGACACCAAACGAACAGAACGTCGAACGAAGCGCAACAACATCCGAGGAACTCTCACACCGAAACACCAAGTGGTCACGCCGTTAGCCGATCGAGACAAATCGAGCCCATCATCAAGAATTCGACCATCCTCACGATACAGAGCTATGAGTGGCACCACTACGGAGGAACAAAATACGATCTCGGCAATTCAAGCACATCCACGACTGGATGGTGCACACGAACCCTCAAGTGTTTCCAGTCAATTCGAATGCGTGGCCAAGGGTTAAAGATCTGGGGGTCGTCATGAAATCTTCATCCCAAAAGTAACGCGACCAGGGGCGCGGTAAAACCCTATTTCTCGGGCTCATGACGATTTAGATTAGTAAATGTTTCTTTTCTCAGAAAATACGCACAAACCAAGACAAACCAATTTTGTCCATAGATATAGTCGATACATAAAGCTTCTTAATGCTTAGTGTACAATTAAGCCTATTTTAGCAGATACCATAGGCTAGAATCCGATTTGAAAGTTTTGCCGTAGGATTCGTTAAAGTTGGACATGGACTTTGGTCAGAGACGATTTGAGAGGTCGTAGATTTTGCCAGGCGCAGCTGGCATGAAGTTTAGTCTAGCATTAAGATTATGCAGTTTGGAGGATAGAGAAGATTTGGCAAGCGACCAAGGCTTGCGTATGAGTTTGGTTTAGCTGAGGACATGATGTAACTTGAGGTCTGCTCAAGAGTTAGGTTGACCGACTTGTCTCTGACCATCATCCTAGGAGGATGAGTGAAGATTTTGTGAATTTTTCATAAATCGCTTGATCATCGATTTATGAAAAATTCTTCCGCTACGGTAGAGTTGTGTTACAGTTAAGTTAGTTTGTACAAGCAATCCGTATTTGTTGTTAGAATATTGGTAGAGCAAACAATGTTTATAAACTAAGAAAATTTGCGAGGTGAACTGCTGCTCGAGAACCCCTGCGATAATGGTCGACAATTCCACCACCAAGCATCAACGCAAGTACATCCAAACACGCCGCTCTCGCTCAGTAAGGCAGTGTAGCAATCGGAACGAAGCTCAGAAAGCTACGAGAAAACGACGTCGGCCCAGCCGCAGAAAACAACCACGGCAAGCCATCGATGGGAGGAATGAGGAAAAGAGCGCCAGCTCTACAGAAGAACACGTTCACGGCTACCAAGTACCATTTGCAAGCAAGCACAAACCAAGAGCATGATCATCGCACCAGTGCTCTCAATTCGAGCTAGATGACTCTCGCTCTCATCGGATCAAATGTTGGGCACGGCACAAGCCTTGTGAACGACGACGTCTTGAGAGGGAAGTTAGTACCAACTAGTCCGCTGAGGCGACCGCACGCATAGGTCGAAGCCACGACCGTTTTGAGTCGGCTTTCTGAGTGCAGAGAATTTTGGTTGCAGGAAACCGGCCATCTTGTGCACACCGAAAACGCGGCGGTGAAAGCCAGAAAATCAGTGCGGTGGTCTCGACTATCAGTGCGAATTTATCAAAAAGCCCGCGTCTACCAGTTCGGGAAGAAAACCGATCGTGTTGGTCGTTCGAGTCGCCATCTTGTGCATCAGATCGCAGGAACCTCGTGGTCACGGGTCCGGTTAAGCTACACGATCAGCAGACCCCGACGGAAGATAAGAACCCTCGTCGTAGCCGGTGTTCCAAGAGCCGGGCGATTCCCCGTCGTTTTTATCCCACAGAATCCCTGGTGAATTCCGATCAGACCTGGCAACAGTTAACTGAGAGCACGTTCGAGCGACAAAAAGCCTTCCAGAGGAAGGCTTTTTTCTTTATACACATCTTTTCAGTCGTGCGTCACCCTGATCGAACACCAAGCGAGATTTGACGTGCTGGATTCCGGACGCGACGAGAGTGGTCAAAGTGATTGATTTCGAACCCGACCGCTTCCTCGGATTGGACCAGATGCTCGCCAAGAACCATCGAGCTGGATCAGGTTGGTCAAACGCTAGGGACCGGCGGCCAGAGTGGTCCGCTGAATGCCCCCACACGAAGCAGCGGAATTGAGGCAGCACGGGGAGGTCTCGAGCGCGGTCGCTGCCGCGCCAGCAGTATGGGTGCACCCAGAGAGAGTAGCATAAGCGTGAGTAGGTCGCATTAAGAAACACTGAACTTAGAATTAAGAAAGACAACCAGAGCAGTGGTAGGCAAAGTGTTGAATCTAGTTTAAGCAGGAGAAGAGAATAAATGGATTAATGTAGATCAACTGATTTGTGGACCTTTTGACTCAGTTTTGTGGCATTCCCTGAGCTATCCGGGGCTGATCGAGGGCTTCTATTCCCTCCCCCTCGACAGTCACTTGCAACAACTTTCGAGTTATAACGATTTTAGTGAGCCACCATTTGACCAAAATCGACCAAGCTGCACGCTGGATGGTGGCAATTGGGTTTTTAAATTTTGAAAAATGTGTTGATTTTTTGGTATTATACGAAAGAGCTCCTTTTTCTGAGTCACTATGATTTTTTTTCAGATTTTTAGAACTCTGTTTTGGTACCTAAAATCAATTTCAAAGTAATTTTTTGAAATCACCGTTTGACATCTGGGCAACTGTTTGACAGCTCCGCCCAGTACAAACTGCGACGAGGGGTGATTCTACAAATAGCTCCCATACAAACTTCTAATTGATTTTTAAATGGGTTCCCGGACTCCAAAATTCATGAAAATTTGGATTTCGGCTTAGTTTAACATGCAGATTCAGAATATCGAATTATCTGAACACCGTTAACCCTTTCCTTCCCACGACTTTGAACGACTATATCTATGCCAAAAAAGCGTTTCCGAAAAAAGTCGTAGAACAAAAGTTATTGCAAATTGGCTAAATTTTTCGAAATCAATGAAAAAAATTTTGGTTGTATACCAATAGGTTTTTGATTGTTTATCAATAGTTCAACTATTGAAACAAGTAGTCAGTAGTTGGGTTCACCTTATGAGGTTATAATCATTATTTATATAATTTCGTTTGTCCGGAGTTCGTCGAAAATCGATGGTGCTCTAGAGCAACCATGGGAAGTAGAGGGTTAAAGAAGCCAATAGAGCACTGCATGGAATTCTCGCCTTCTCTTTCACTCTTAAAGAAATTTTGTAAACAACAAGGCCAAGAAACGTCAAAATTCCATACAAAATCAAAACAATGCAGTACCTTATTGTGCGCTGCGCCTGCGTTGAATGAAACAATTGGCAGAACAATTTAAAGACCGATATCAGCACAGCACACGCTTCATTAGCCAGAGATGACGCCAACAACGGGTCGAGATCGAACAAATACAATTAAATTCTATTGCCGCGCACCGCAGTGCGCTTGATACTGCGCGTCCGGTGCCCACCGTATCGTCGGGCTAACGAGTTGATCCATACAATGCGCACCGTGTTTGAATGGGACAATTCACACGCTGCCGGTGCGAGATACAACGGAGTAGAAAACAATAAACAAACAAAAAAAAACAGTAAAAAAATGGAAACCAAATCTTGATCCTGCATTTAAATTAACCAGGCTGAAAAAAAGCAAGGTGATCTACCCACGTTACGGGTATCTCCACAGGAATTCCGGAAGAAATCACAAAAGAAATTCCTTAAACATTACCAAATGTCATACATATCTAGAGGAGTTCCTGTGAAAATTCCTAGAAAAATTCAGAAAAGCAAGAATTTTTAGAGGAATTTTAGCAGGAATTTCTTAATGAATCCTGGCGGTACTGCAGGAGGAATGCCGGGGAATATTCTTAGAAACTTATCTAAAGATATTCTAATGAAAATCTCCGGAAGAATTCCTAGAGGAGTAGGGTAAATCGTCAATTATTTCACGGCTAAAAATTCGCCAATGAATTAAATGCTTTGGCTGTTTTCCTACTCTCCGCATTGACCAATGTGGCGCTAGCTTCTATGCGCGAAAAATCGCTAAAAGTAAATCGCAAAAATATTGTATGGCGAATAGCATCTAAAGGCGTATTTATTGCGCATTGCGCAGTTATAAGTGCGACGATGAAGTGCGGAATCTCAAATAAAAGTGCGATTTTGCGTCAGATCGTTCCGGTGTCTTCACCGCACTTATTCATTAGCTCGTGATAAATAAGTGCGGTGAAGACACCGGAACGATTTGATGCAATATCGCACTTTTATTTGAGATTCCGCACTTTGTCGCAGTCCAGTTAGCAATGCAATAAACTATATTGAAGTGGAACACATTATTCGAAAAAATATTTGGTAGCGGTTGTGCACAATGATGACCAGGGTTACCACATTTAAGGACAGACTTGTAAGAATCCCAAAATGGCCGCCACAATGGCCGACTTTGGCAGCTACTCACGATTTTAAGCGCACAAATCTCGTAAACAAAACCAGTGCACCTGACCTTCTTATTTTAAGCTTATTGCAAGTGAGCAAGAACAGAATAATGAAATGCACTGTTGTCTGAAGTTTGCATCTTGAGATTTGTGCGTCTGAATTTCTGGTGCACTGTTCAAGCGGGATTTCAAGACGTTTGTCCTTAAATCTGTATATTTTTCGTAAAAAAATCTGTATATCTGTGTTTCAAAGCAAAAAATCTGTATTTTCAATCTGTATCAATAATTATTGAGAAAAAGACAAAAAAATCGACTAAGAAACAAAGAAAATCCGAATATTTTTAACTCTAACTGGGATTGTCACGCTGATTTTTTTTGTTGACAGCAATATCCAAAATTTGTATTTTGACTTTGGCTAAAAAATCTGTATAAATCTGTATTGTTTTTCAGAAATTCTGTAAACATATCTGTAAAATCTGTATAATTTCTATGTTTTCTAAAAATCTGTAATTCTGTACATACAGATTCTGTATCGGAAAATTTCCGTAAAATCTGTAAAATACAGATTAATCTGTATGTGTGGCAACCCTGATGATGACCGGTTTAATGCCTACCAAATATTTTTTCGGTAAAAGCTTGTCATTTCGAGAAATTCGAGTTTAGATGCTTTTCGCCATACAAAATAAAATGGATTTACTCCTGCTGATCAACTGTGGCCGCGCGCCAAGCTGGTAGTCCATTGTTGCACACCCCATAAGAGAAACATGGAGTGTGCAGCAATAGGCGAGTTTTTAGCCGTGCAACAATTTGAAAATTATCCTACAAGTAGAAATTCTTGGGGGAATAGCAGCAACAATTTCTGGAGGAATCCCGCCATGAATTCCTGAAGGGTTTCCAATAGAAATTCGGAAAGAGATATCCGAAGACAAATGTATGGTGGAAAACCCCTGCGAGATATCTATGGAGAAAATTTTCTACACTGAACGAAAACCCCCGCCGTAAATTGAATGATTTTTGGCTCATCCGAGCACCATGCCTAATTTCAGACAAGATTCGGATGATTTTTATTTGATGCAGCCTCCATCAAAACCAAAACAATTTGAATGATGAGAAATCTAAAACAGGATGATTTTCATCACTTTTTAAGAAGCCAATAACTGAGTGACATTCATTCCTCTCCCGATTTGTTTTATTATTGGTTCTGTTTTTATTGTTTACATTTTTTTCTCGAATTATTGGAAATAAAATAAACTAAATGAAACAATTTTGAAGCAAGTTTACCAATTTATTGGTATAAATTTTAATCTCGATTTTAATATCATCACAATTTCAGTATGTAGGTCCGATGTGATGGGGGCTGCGGTTCTGGAAGCAAAATTAAATATCCTGTAAAAATACCAACTATTTAATTATTCATGTTGGAACAGTTATAAAGAACAAAGAAATAATTTAAAATAATTCATCCTTACCATTCGTGATGTGTAAATGAAATCATTAGCAGGTGCTCGAAATTCTTAAAAACATCCCCGGCTGGACACCAACGAACTCTTTAAACACCATCTCCGCCATGCTTTTTCAACTAATGACGGATACCGAACAAAAACTGAATGATTTTCAGTATGAGGCATAGTGGAAAATGTTTTCAGATGGTTTTGTAGTGATAGTTATTCACAACAAACCCTAAGCGGAAAATCATTTATTGCTTGTGCCAGATCTAGTTCTATAACAGGATGATTTTCATTCAGTAGAGCGCAGTAAAATCATTCTGCTGTGTAATCATTCAAAACTCCGATTCTACGGATCTGAATCGCAGTGAATGAAGAATCATTCTTTCCACGGCGGGTATTTTCTTTCAGTGTAGGCGCAAGATGCAGTGCAAACGAACGTAACTTTGAGAAATTCAGAGTAACAAAATTTTTCGAAAGACATCCCCAAAATCGGGTTATCGGGCAATATTATTTTGGGTTTATATAAGGTAACACATGAAAGTATGGAAAGAAATACATATGTAGCTAATTTTGCAAGAGAAGTGATGAAGTGATGTTTGTAGATATCTTACTAAAAGACATTAACAACAGGTAACGTATGAAGTTTACGTTGCTCCACAGTTAACTAAAAAAAAGAGTCATTCGGCAATGGATCATTAAAATAACTCGCGGCGATGAACCAGTCAACTTTTCGAGAGCCTAAAAAAAGCACAAAAATTAATGCATGATGATTTAAAATAGACGACTGATCGAAACTGATGCTTTTACCCTGGCACAATGATATTTCATCGTTATTTTAGACGTCTGCTCGATCTGTTCATCCGTTACCTTTTGTATGAGTGCATCTACGTTTTCGATGTTTTCACATACATCGTAAAATAAATCTACCCTTCAACCCGACCGTATGCTTTGTGGGTCATTCAAATATTCTGGTATACAAAACATCACTATGCATCTCTCTCCTCGTAACAACTTTGAAATGTAATATATTGAAACTTTGTATAAAGCGTAACCAGTGTATCCGTGTTATACCGCCATCCTTCCCTATAGTGCGACGTAATTTATGAACGACCTATCAACACTGATGTAGGCTAGCTACAAGTACGACATCTATACCTGCTTATGCGATAGCAATACATGCACAGTCAGTGTTTACGATTTCGACCACCGCATCGAGCTAGCAGCAGTTCGTACTTGACCGCACGTCGAACAACTAACGCCCTCAAGGAGGAAACAGTGAAAGTAAAGTGTGTGTGAGTGTGAATAAAAAGTTGCAGTGATTTTCCCATCAGGGCTGCGCTTGGTAGGTAAGATTAATTTTTAATTTAACACAGGATAATCTATTTAAATGTTCGCCAAAATATGTGTTTCCGGTAATGGGTTGCTGGTACTGAGAGTTTGCGATCGAAAAATGTATATCTATTCGATGTTTACTGTGCAAAATGTAAAAATACGGCTCAGCAACGTAAGGCGACTGTGACGCCATGTCCATTTTGCAAGATGGCATCACAGCGCTCGTGGTGAGAAAAACTAGAAATGGTTCCGGGTGGCTCCCTCTTATAGTGATCCGGAAGAAGTGCAATTGTAAACAAAATTGATTTATACATCATTTGAATATTTTGCGAAATAATCCATTCATTGAAAACTCATATTCCCATAATAAAGCAATGCCATTTCAATATGGCGCAATGCGAAAAAGCTGTACACCTCAGCATAGTGATCGATCGGATGTTTGGCTGGTTCAGAAGGGTAGCCAAATGTAGTGTAAAAATGAATACAAAGACAAATACGTGAGCACTGAACAGTCTGTGTCTGATTGACGTTTCTGAGCAAAAATGTAAACTGTCGAGGGGCTTGCGCGTGGTATACGTAAGAATAGTGTGTTGTATTGATTAGGGTGGACGTGGTATGGTACATGCTGTTTTTTACTAGATTTTTACACTCTCAGAATGTTATCTTATGGTGTGATTCTCATACAGTCTAATAACTCTAATCCTTGCTCTAATCCTGCTCTAATGGCTGCTGCATGATTACGCCTACAAAGTTTTCAAAATCATACAAAGTTTGCCTATTTGCTGCAACGGCCTTTTCTAATTATTATTCACTGAGAAAAGCTGTCAGACCTGACTACATTTGAAACACATCGATTATTTCTGAGATAAAACTGTCCTATAGAAGATATTTTCTTTTTTTTTCAATTTTCCATCAGTTTTATTTGATTGCATATTACCAAATGTTGACCATCGGATGTCAAAGAATCCCCTTTTAAAATACTGGTAAATATTTAAAAATATATAAAATATATAAATCTATACAGGGGATAGACACAATGATTGGGACAGGCAACATTTTCACTTTCCAAAAAATGTTCTTTTCGAATAGTGCATCAAATTATTTTGATAAAAAATTACTGTAGGTATATCAACTAGTTGTGTATGAGTGGTCAAAATTTGAAATAGATCCGGCTATTCTGCACGAAATTATAAAGATTCTAGAAAAATATATAAAGACCGGTCCAGAAAGTATGGACGCAGTAAGAAAATACGGGCATTTCAAAACTATTGATGACTAATTCTTTTTGAAAGCTACATCCTGTTGGTCAACCTATTTTCTCAACATTTGTATAGCGGTTTCTGCGATTCCATAAGTTTGTTTTAAAATACATGAACCTTCAGCGGAACATCATCGAAAAAATGTGCACAAACGATGTACAGAGTTTGAAAGGTCACTTAGGAAATGAACAAAGTATGGTGGGAGTAAGTGAGAAAATTGTGCAAACAGCAATCATCATCCACGGTGGGGATAACACGTTTAAGCATAGGCAAAAATTGGGTAAAAAATAAAGACCCTGCTAACCCTCGTTTGTAAAAACAAATAATGAAGGTGTTCGAGCACAATAAAAAACCTTCCAACTCACACAAAGCGGGGTATGATCAAACAAGTTACCGTTTCGAATTCCAATGTTCATCGTGGCAAAGAACGTTTGAATTTTCGATCCTAAAGTAAGCAGAAACTGCCAAAATGAAGCCCGAAACAAGAACCATCGATCAGGCCCAGACAACTGAAGACTAGGTGCGTCCATACTTTCTGGGGCAGTCTTTAATTATCCGATAGCCAACTTTGAGCTGTTATATCTTCGGATTCAATGAACCGAATACAATGAAATTTTGACCATTTATGACTTATATAATGACCTCTGAGAACGTTTGACTTAACTTGAAATCTTAACAAGAGAAAAAGTTATAGCAGTGGCGATTATGAGCAAACGTCAAACTCGAACAAAGCCGATGCGAGCGCCACGAGTCCGTTGACCAATTAGGGTATGTATTCCATCAGTAATCTCACGCTCCCATATTCATCCTATTCGAAAACAAGCGATTCTACTTAAACTTATAGATTATCTAGGGGGCGAAAATGTTATTCTCCAGCTTCAAGGGGGTTTCAGTTTGGCAAACAGTGATCTGAAGAATATTTCAGATGTGGGATTTTGTTAAAGCTGTTTCTAGAGTTCCGTCAAGAGGTTCAAGAAATTTGCCTGAATCCTTGCCACAAGCCTTCTTAGCAATATTCAAATGAGTTTGCCCGTTCAAAATTAAGCCTTAAGAAATCACAAAAAATTGTATCAAAATGGATGTTGGCTACTACAAGCTACAGTGAAAAAATAAAATCGAACGCTCAACTGTTTTGAAGACGTAAATATGTAAGGCATCAAGACGGATTTATTGGAGTATTTTTTCCATCTATCTATATAAAAATGCAGTGGCATACGTGGGACCGCGCATAACTTGCGAACGGAAGGTCCGATTTTGGTCGTCTTAGTTTTGTTTTGTTAGTTTTCACCCAAGGAAGGTTTATGAGGCATAAAACATGGAAAAAATTATAGTTTTTGAAAATCGATGTTTTATACCGGGGACCGGGGATTTGGTCTTGGTTAGAAACTTAAAACGTCAAAAAACGCAGTAGGCAAGACAAAGTTTGCCGGGTACAGCTAGTTACTTTGTATTTCTATTAAAACACCAATAAAACATTAATTGTATTTATGATATTGCAGCTTTCATAATTCTGTAACGCCTTCAAAATGGCGGCCCCACCGACGGAAGTGATGATCAAGATGGAGGGCACTGAGATCCAGTCCTATTTGGAATCGTTCAATAAAGAAATTGGCGAGGTCGAAAACGAGGCAGAATCTCAAAATAATGAAGAAGAGGAAGAAGACGATGATGATGATGAGGATGGAGGGTGCTATTTTGTGGATCAAAGTGGTAACTATTACTATCAAGCTACTAAGGATTCGGAACCGGTACTGACCACGGCCCCTCCGGATGCGGAAATTGAAGAGGAAGAGGAGGAGGAAGAAGCAGTAGAGACAGAAGCTAGAGAACCTGTAATGGAGCAAATGCAAATTACGCAACCCAAAATTGAAGAACCCAAAGATATCAGTTATGTATTGATCATGCAAGGGGATGAGAACAAGGAATCGCAAGATCCGGGTGAGGAAGAAATAGAGGAAAACGTGTATGAGTTTGAGGATCTGGAGTTGACTGAAATGTCGAAGCCAGGCAGTAGTACGGTGGTTAGAATCAGGACGACGCAGTCCACTGGTGGGATTAATCACATGTGCAACTATTGCAACTATACTACCAACAAACGGTTCCTGTTAGCGCGTCACATGAAATCGCATTCGGAAGATCGTCCCCACAAGTGTTCCGTTTGTGAACGTGGCTTCAAAACTCTCGCTTCCCTACAAAATCACGTCAACACTCACACCGGAACGAAGCCCCATCTATGCAAACATTGCGAAAGCACGTTCACCACATCGGGTGAGCTGGTGCGACACGTGCGGTACCGTCATACGCACGAAAAACCCCACAAATGTCCTGAATGTGATTACGCCAGTGTAGAGCTCAGCAAGCTGAAACGCCACATCCGATGTCACACCGGGGAACGGCCCTATCAGTGTCCGCACTGTACCTACGCATCCCCGGACACGTTCAAACTGAAGCGCCATCTGAGAATTCACACCGGAGAGAAACCGTACGAATGCGATGTCTGCCATGCGCGATTTACCCAATCGAACTCCTTGAAGGCCCACAAGCTGATTCATCAAGGTAAGAATGCTTTCAAGGATTTTTTTTAGTGTTTAGCGTACCGCATATTTTTACTGTCCTATTCCGTTTTTGTCCGTCCGCGATTTTCAATTGATATAGTTTGCTAACTAAAGTCGACAAGAGGTTTTCACTAGAGTTTTGTGACTCAGGGATGCATCTGGGAATTTATAGAAACTGAAGTTCATACATCTGTCTATTTTCGTTAGACGCAAAAGTGATGCATATAGGAGTACTGACGTATTTTCGGCAGTTTTGTTCTCTTCGTCGGGGTTTTTTTTTTTTAAACCTGATAAACTCAGAGTTGGCCTCAAGTCCTTCCCAACCAAGCTGAGTTATATGCCCCACGGCGTGTGTATGGGAAAAGTTTATAACAAAAAAAATAGGCATCGTCAAATTTTTCGCTATTCAAAAATAGAGGCTTTCAGCTTTCATTTGCAGGGTCCCTCAAAAAAATCCACCGAGGGATCCCGAACAACTTTTTCAGAATACTGTTTTCCCCATACAAAATGCACGGTTCCAAATTAATCCCTATTTCTACTTAACAAACATACCCAATTTTTGTATGAAAAAGTTCCCCCGATGGAATATTTCGATGTTGGGCTTGAATGAAAGCTGGTAGCGTCAACTTTCACGTAGCGTAAAAATTAGCGATGCCCATTTTTTTGTAATAAATTTGTTCTACCAGACACACCGTGGCCCAAATTTCAGGCAATTTGGCCCACAAAAACCCGCCATGACGAAGAGAACAAACCTGCCGATAATACCCTTCATCACCCTAACACAAGAACGACGCTTTTCAGAATGACACACTTCCTGGAAGGACCCACCTCCCGGAACACGATTCCGATACCCTAATAAATGATATGTTTCCTTCCTTTCGGAAATAAAATTCTCCATAAGTTTCTTTCGAATTGCCTCAGGAATTCCTTCACGAAATTCCATTACGAGTTTCTTCTTTAACCTTCCGTAAGTCGCGCGGTTGACTACCTGCGTCAGCACCACGCTAATGCTGAGTACAAAAAGCGAGATTTTTTCATCGTGTTGTACAAAATACAACAGCGCGATCGCTGGAGGGTTAATACCTTTCGGAACTTGCAAGGGATTTCCTTTTCCCTGTGTAAACTTTTGAGATTCCTCCTGAATTACTTTTTGATTTCCCAAGATATTCCTTCCGAGAATCCTCTAGGTAATCTCATAGCATCCCACTTAGTTATTCTTCAGGACTCGACGAGAAACTTCCGAGAGAAGAGTTACCCTTTTAAAATTTCTTTTAGAGTTTCTACGGGTATTCTTTCCGGAGTGCCGAATTATAAAAGAACTTGTTTCTTCTGGGAGTCCTGCAGGAGTTCGTTCTGGATCTTGGGTTCGTCCAGAAGCTTTTGCTGGATTGCCCCTAGCATCTTTGGAGTTGCTCCTCCTGGACTTCTCATTGTTCCCTTTAATAGTACCTTTTAGGAATTCTCTAGGAGCTGTTACTAAGAATCCTCTACTATTTCTTTCGGGTTAATCCTCTTTTTTGGAATCCTCCACAAGTTTCTTCTGGGAATCTCCGGGAGTTCCTTCTGGAAATCCTCCTTGAACACCTTCAAGAAATCCCTCGGAAGTTTCTTTTGAAAATCATTCAGGAACTCCTTTGGCGAGCCCTCCTGGCGTTTCTTCTTGAAACCTTCCAGAAGTGAATTTCTGTGAATCGTCCAAAAGTTCCTGCTGAAAATTCTCCAGGTGTTTCCTTAACAGCTACTTCTGGTAATCTTGCAGGAGTTCTTTCTATGAATCCTCCTGGATTTCTTGTGAGGATTCCCTAAGAGATCCTTATGGGTATCTTCTAGTTTCTAGTAGTTTTTAGTTTTCAAGGAATGCAAGAGGAGAAACCACCAGAAGAATCTTTAGTTGAAAATTTAAAGAGAATCCTCAGCCGGAATACCTGAGGATTCCAATCTGGCCTTTCTGAAGAAATCGACAAGTGGAATTCTGGGAGAAATCCTCAGATAAAATATCTGTAGAAATTCCTGGTGGAATTGCCACATGTGTCCTGTCACGGTCGCCATGTAATGTTAGCACTTGTTAGACTGTCATATCTCATGAGTCCGATTGATACATTCTGCTTGATTCTGACATATATTACCCTGCTATAATTCTTCTACAGCTTTTCCTACTGAAAGCGCTTGGAATTTTTAATGATCATTATTTAACATCTGTAACTTTTTTCAGTTGGTGACAAACCAGTTTTCCACTGCGAGCTTTGCCCCACTACCTGTGGGCGAAAGACGGATCTTCGAATCCACGTACAAAAACTGCACACTCCAGTGGAAAAGCCCCTAAAATGTCGCCGATGCAACAAAATCTATCAGGACCGTTACACCTACAAAATGCACACCAAAACACACGAAGGCGAAAAATGCTACAAATGTGATCTCTGTCCATATGCCTCGATTTCGGCGCGCCATCTTGAGTCCCACATACTGGTGCACACAGACCAGAAACCATACCAGTGCGAAATGTGCGAGCAGTCCTTCCGGCAAAAGCAATTGCTCCGCCGCCACGTCAATCTTTACCACAATCCGGATTACGTGCAACCGACTCCGAAGGACAAAACGCACAAGTGTCCCAATTGCCCGCGCTCGTTCCGGCACAAGGGTAATCTGATTCGACACATGGCTCTGCACGATCCGGATTCGTCTGCCCGGGAAGAAGCACTAGCTCTCAAGGAAGGGCGCCAGAAACGAGTCAATATCACATTGGAACAGGTGGATGAGTACGAAGGCGAGGAAGACGAAACGGAGGAGGAAGATGAAGACGACGAGGACGATCAGGACATGATGACCGTCGAGGGCGAAGATGGCCAGTATGTGGTTTTGGAAGTCATTCAACTGCAAGATGAGGAAGAAAAGAAACCTAAGATAAAAATCAAAACGGATCAACAAGAAAAACAAGTCGTTTTTGAGGAGGTTAACATTCCGGCGGAGCGAGACACACTTGCGGACGATAACGCAGATTTCATACTGAACGAAGGTAATTAAAAAGGCTGAGTGCGTGGGACTGTAGATACCAAGCTGAATAAGGATCAGAAAATGACCATCATTTTTAATCCATGTTTTTCTTTTCAATATTTTGTATTTTTCTTTGAACCTATTAATTTGCTCCTGGACACATTCTAACACACAGCCCTTGAATGATTTATTTTCGGTGCAATAAACGCATTTTTCTTCTACAGATCTTACCGACGAAATGCTTATGAGCACGCTTCAGCCACCGGCCAAAAGGGCACGTTACGGATCACTGAACAGTACGTCAGTATCGCAAGCTAACGATATTGAGAAAGATATGAGCAACTGTTTCGGCTTTGATGTAAGTACAATCACCCAAGTACACTGCTGCTGCTTGTAGGTATCGATTTCTAATTAGTTTTATTTTCATTGTTCCTTTTCCATTCATTTAGGACGACGATGATGGCTCGGAAGGTAAACCCAATATCACCTTGCTCAACTAATGGCTTGGGTGCAACGGACAACGTCAAAAGGGTTACTCAAACCCAGATAGACCAGTATACGTCTATCACATTCGTCTGTCGTGTTTCCATTGTAGAAATGGAATGTCAGATGATTTGAAACAGCTCCTTGAAGTCCAATATGACAAAAAAATTGGTCATAAAGTTTAAGTGTAGGTAGCTGTAGGTTCAGATTATTGTGCCCGAATTTTGAACAAGCTAGTCAAAATGATTTTTGTGGGCACGTCCTTGTGAACACGCTTTATTTTATTTCATACCTATTCTACTTCTTTGTAATAAAAACAGCTGTCAGTGGTCATCTAGGTTTGTATGATAGAATAGAAACGAATTAAATAGCGATTCACCTTTACAATACGCTTGTAAGTTTTAGAATAAACCCGTTTTAGAATGCAGCGTAGGTTTGTTACAATTGAATAAATCTAAGTCCGGAATCATTCAATAATAATAATAGCGGTAAATTTTGCATTTTTAATTGAAAGAAATTTCTTTTTAACTATACTGTCCCAGTCCTATTTGACTTTTCATCACTCCTCATCACGAGGAGAAAAAAATGCTGGGTAGGACAGTCTATGTGTTGTCCTACCCATTATTTTAAGAGGAACATAAAGAAAAATTACAATATATTCTACAAGATATTCGCTTCTAGAACTAGGAACAAAACTATAGTAATAAATCAACACCAAAGGAAAGAAAATTAGGCTGCGCCGCTACTTACACTTGTCAATTATTCTAGCAATTCAATTATTGATTCATCTATAGATTCACTGAACAAATCTGCCTAAGGAAGCCCAAGGAAAATAGGGCTTGCCTTTCTCGTACACCGAGTGTACTGGAAAGGCTATATGTTCACTCCAAAAATTACTTTTTGATAGAAGGTCCGGAAGGTCGAGTCACATATACCAATCGACTCTGCCCGACGAATTGAGGTGATGTATGTGTATGTGGGGTCGTACACAAATTACGTCACGCTTGTAGGGAGGAGGGGAGGTTTTGCAGAACGTGACAACCCATACAAACAATTTGGAGGTCCCATACAAAAAGCGTGACATAGGAGGAGGGGGGGTTGAGAAAGATCGATTTTTGCGTGACATAATTTGTGTATCACCCCTGTGTGTGTGCGTATGTGTATGTACAAAAAAACTCACATCATTTTTAGGCAGTAAACCTCAACCGATTTCAATGACGGATGGTTTATTCGACTCAGAATCTGGTCCCATTGTTTCCTTTTGAGAATGGTTCGGATCGGTCAAGCCGTCCCGAAGTTATTGCAATTTAAGTGTTCCGGGCCGGTAGCCTGGGAGGGGCCCAATATGAAAATGCTACAAACCCATGCATGCGACACATCAAGCCGCTGTATTTTGGAAAACCTGATGAACGATAAGCAGGAAAATAGTCTCAGATCATATCTGAACCGGTTGTGATCCGAAACTGGACAAATATAAAAGTGAACAATGAAAGTCTCTCTAATAAAGACAAATCAATCAATCAAAAGTGAACAAAACCCATGCATGTGAGAAATCAAACAGTGGCTTTTTCGATAACCTGATGAACAGTAAGCAGGAAAATATTCTCAGACCATATCTGAACCGATAGTAACCGGTAATAGGAACAGTGTGCCTAATGTTGTGGTAAGCGATTTATGATCGCTTCAAATCACGGCTTTTTTGATAACCTGATGAATATTTAGCAAGAAAATAGGTCTTGTACCGACTTTTCGAACCCTCTAAGCAGAATACCCTCTTGGAATGAGTGTAATCAGTTTCGTAATATTTGATTCCGCCCTATGTTGCTTATCCTTTGACAGATACGCGTATTTCGACTACCACTTGTAATCTGACTGACACTGAGGAAGATTACAAGTGGTAGTCGAAATACGCGTATCTGTCAAAGGATAAGCAACATAGGGCGGAATTAAAAGGTACGAAACTGATTACACTCATTCGAAGAAAATAGGCTCCGACATACTTGGGAAAACCAGTAGTGTTCCGGAACCGGTTCCAGGTGCCCCGCTGGAAAGGGTCAAATGTAAAAGGAAACCAAACGCATGTATGCAGCACAATAAATAACGGCTTCTTTGATAACGTGAAGAACGGACAGCAACAAAATGGTCTCAGACCACATCTAAGACCACCGCTAGTGTTCCGAATCCAGTTCTGGGTGTTCCGCTGGAAGTGGTAAAATATAATAGTTAACCAAACCCATGCAGACCACATTAGGGACAATCGGTACAGTTCCGGAACTGGTTCTGTGTGACCCGCCGAAAGTGGTAAAATTAAAAATTGAAGCAAACCCATACATGCGGTATCGTAAAACGCCGCCAATTCGACACTGATTTCTGTCGAATTACTGGGGTAAACTTTTAATTCGACTAACTGGCCACCGTATACAATCTTGTTTATTGCAATTTGGAAATTCTATTTTAGTTTTTGTTTTGACTGTCGGATTTGTTATTTTATTTTCATTTGCAGCATTTGGTGGGGTAATGAGAGCGCAAGTCAGTCCAAAGCCGATGATAAGGAGAGTACTACTTGGTAAGAACCAGTCCTTGTCATACATATTAAATGCTAGACATGACCCCATGGATAGCATTTGCATATGTAAAAGCTTTGCTGATGGGACTTTCCTATTAGGCAATTCTCTCATCTCATGTTTGCCTTCAAAACCTTGTCAAGCATAGAAAATTGAAGTTAAGGGGAAGATATGACGAAGCCACAGCCCGAATTTTCAAGAGCACAAATCTGAAGAACCAAATATCGATTTGCGCTGAAAACTTGATCGATTGGTTACTCGCTGGTGGTGACCAATCGATCAACTTTTCAGTGCAAACCGTTATTTGGTTCTTCAGATTTGTGCTCTTGAAAACTTGGAGTATGGCTTTGTCATATCTTCACCTTAATAAGCAATACATTACAAGGTTCGAATTTCCACACAGATAAAAAAAAGTAACTGTTACAAATAATGCGAATGCTTCACTTGCTCTGAAAATGTGCGATAGTTACTCATTTTGATCATTTTGACATTATATAGTAGCATAAACCGTAACGCCTAATGAAATCCGTGGCGGGTCAGCACTGGGTGTCAAGTCGGGTTCTTCTTCCGAAGACCGATGTCCGATTACCTGAGTGGTATCTATTACCTGAGTGTTCCAGCCAAGGTTCCAGCGATACAGTTTTCACCTAAATCAAATAAAAACTAAATTTACTTTATTTTTAATTGAATACTTACTTTTGGGGACATCGTT
Organism: Aedes albopictus; assembly: GCF_035046485.1. NCBI lineage: Eukaryota > Metazoa > Arthropoda > Insecta > Diptera > Culicidae > Aedes > Aedes albopictus. Next base: position 332,794,736 of record NC_085137.1, on the reverse strand, counting down.
GTGATCATCACAAAATAGTTATTTATGCAACAACTTCCAAAATGAATATTTTTTCAGCACGAGTCGTGCTGCACGACGAGTGATGAAAAAATCGAGTTTTGCAACGAGTTGCATACAAAGTCTTTTGCTATTGCGAAAAATACCCATTCAGGATAATCTTCCTAGCTTCACAAAAATGAAATCAGGTAGAACCACTTGGAAACTCTCATGCACGACAGCGCCGCTGTTATGTTTGATCAGGTAGGCTATGGCGTAGTTGGTGTCACAGATTTTCATTCTTCCGTCGTCATCAAACAGCAGTATGGACAAGAGAATGGAGTTTTAGCTAGTGTTTCTATGCCTGATCTGCAATAAACTAAATCTGGAGCTCGATTTAAATAGGTCGTATGTGCTTTCGTCGATATAAAATTCGATCAGTTTAATTTAGCAATAGTAGAAATATGGATGATATTTTAGTGGCTTTTAATGATAAAACCGAAAGCCTGTTTTGTAAGGAATCGCTTGTATGTATTAATTTTGTTAAATTTTAACAGTTTCCGCCATAAGAAGCAAATCCAACTGATCGAATTTTATATCGACGAAAGCACATACGACCTATTCAAATCGAGCTCCAGAAATCTTCCTGATTTGGACGAGTGCTCAGTGGATGTAGACGCAACAGCTGTACCAACGGAAAATGTGCCAGTTAGTAAAAAGTGTGCGTAAGCAAAGGTGCCGAAAAGTACTACTTTTTAGTACTCAAAAGAGTGCCGAAAAGAAGCACTTTTCGGCACTTTTGCTTTAGTGAAGATAAGTAGGCCGTTATATGATTGCTACCGCGAGTAAAAAGTAGGAAAATAAGCAACGCAATTGCAAAAACTAACTTTATGCAATTCAGTATCATAATTTACATTTTATATAACTCATTTTGGCATCATAATGGCCAATTTTTCCGAACTGGTTCATTATGCAACTAAAATGAGTTGCATAATGGAAAATAGTTGTATAATGTTCATAATGCAACTCATTTGAGTTGCATTATGAACATTATGCAACTCAAATGGGTTGCATTATGAAAAAATCATTGCATAAAATTTTGTATGGAACTCGTTGCAAAACTCGATTTTTTCAGCACTCTTCGTATTTATCCAACTCGGCAAGCCTCGTTGGATAAATGCACGACTCGTGCTGAAAAAATCAACTTTTTGCCACTCGTTACATAAATAACTATTATGCAATTCAGTATCATAATTTCAGTTTTATGTAACTCATTTGAGTATCATGATGGCCAACTCTGAGTTGCATAATGAAAAATAGTTGTATAATAAAAAAATCATTGTATAATATTTTGTATGGAACTCGTTGCAAAATTCGATTTTATCAGCACTCTTCGTATTTATCCAACTCGGAAAGTCTAGTTGGATAAATGTACGACGTGTTCTGAAAAAAAAATCAACTTTTTGCAACTCGTTACATAAATAACTATTTTAAACTTCTACACAAACTATTTTTCACGTTTAACATCATTATTTCATACGCAATTTCATGAAACATTTCAATAATCAGATAATCGGGACTTGGCAGTTATTTAATCAGTGAATACCCATACACTCATTGCACAATTATGGGTCACTCAAGGGACAACCATTTTATAATATGAATCGTTTTTCATACAAAAATAGCACTTTCATTATTTTTTTTCATATTCTCTTCATTGAAACCCCTTTTTTATGTTTTAAATAAAAATCTACTTGTAAAATTCACTTTAGGCGGTGAAAATTACTAAAATGTTGATGAATAATGAAAACCACAATAATGGGTCAAAATTGGCTGTGTAACTATTATGGGTCAATTTGTTGCCTATTATTGGTCACTCAAGAGGAATCGGCTCAAAAATAATGTTTTGTCTATTTTTTCAATGAATGATCACTTATTCTCGATAGATCAACTATAGTAGAATCCAAAACTGGTCTCAAACCTCTTAACGAAGCGTGTTTTGACGATTTGAAATCAATTTTTCAAAATTGGGACAAATTCTCCTACACAACCACCGATAAACGCCTAAAAGTATGCAATGGCCATGTACGCAGAACTCTCAATTGAGCTCAATATTATGCTGCACAAAAAGTGACCCATAATTATGGGAAAACATCCTTTTGCATATAAAACAAACCAAATGATCCATAAACAAATGCGCAACGATCCATAAAAAATATCATTTCATGGGGTCTTGTAAGCAATTTTATTGCTCTTTTCGCATAAACTATGGATCGTATTGCACTTTTGTATGGATCATTACTGCTTTTTTAGGGATTTTCAGTTCAATTCTGTGGAACATGCAAATATATGTTATGGATCGTTTCGTATTTGTTTAAGGATCGTTTTTGTGGTTTTACTGGTACAAAAAAAGTGCTGCCCATAATTATTGTGTGATTTTCGGTGTTCCTTGGCACAATAATGAGTCACTTAAATTTTGCCTGAAATAAGCTTTAATTAGCTGCAGTCACATGAATTTCTACATTTAGAACGTAAACTATACCTTTGTTCTGGTGACGATACCATTTCGCACTTGAAAATCACTAAATTTCGCTTTTACAGAGCTTACGAAAGCAGCGCACACACTGTCCGATATTCACAATAGAAGCGTTACTTTGACAGCTAGTTTTGCGCCGAACAAAATAATATTGAAAATATGTATGTTTTGATGTATAAGCCCGTGTGCGATACGTATAGTGACACAAAACAAATCAACTTATGTGCAAAAAATAATAATAGCTAACAAAAGCTTGCAATTAATTAGTATTTATCTATTAAAGTGGAAAGTGACTAATAATTGTGTGTGACCCATAATTGTGCAATGACTGTATTGAAAATATTAAGGTTTGGTCACCCTTCAGCTCATTGTTTCTTTTGTTATAAAATCGCAACAATTAAAATTTCCTTCAATCAAAATTTCATTATAAAAGAATTCAGTAACAAGTTTTGAAAACGCCGCATAATCAATACTACACCATTAAATAAAAATATGAAAATATAAGAATATTTCAACAATAATCATAAAAGCTGAAAATGTTTTCCTCTCAAAACATTTTCTATTTGAAGACCATCAAATAATTCTGAAAGTTCAAAAAACCAAAATTTGCGAGTTAAAAGTGATCACAGAATGCATTTTATTTTCATTTCTGCGACCTTGAAAGCCTTTGTAACTCATTATCTACCTGCCTATTTGATTTAGGCATTCAGTTTTCCACATTCACAAAAAATCGGAAATCGAAGTCGGGGGAAATCATATGTGTACCTACTTTATTAAACACATAAATTGCCCTCTATACTAAATATGCAATTGCATGCTAGCTTGATCCAGACGATTGTGTCAGAGTCTTCATCGGTCAATTTACAACCATTCTCGACTGCATGTGGCTCGGCTAGCAGATAGGTACTTAGCGGCGCAGTTTGCATTTTTTTTAACTGCACGTTTGCCATTTCTCTTTCCATGTTCTTTCCTTCAGTCAAATACAGCCCGGCAGATTTGGAAATCCATTCCGGAGGAACGGCCTCTATCGTCCGGCGTCGGTCGTACGATAGTTCAGTGCAACTTGTTGCTTGCTTGCAGTCAGTCGGTGGTGGTGCGGCGATGGCCTGGGCCTGGCCGGGCACTTGGCAAACGAAAGCCTCCAACCAGTTGTAACAAAATATGTTTAATTGCAACAATTAGAACATGCCAGAGTTAACAACAAGTCAGTCAGTTCAGTATACTTAGGCATGCGCATATACGGTATCAGGTGAAACGGATCGACGACATGACGAAAGGGTTTGGGCCATCGGTCTGGCCAGCAGCGGAGTACAATCAAGGTGGAGTTGCATTGTCAAAGCTAATAAGTAAAGAAACAACTGAGCCATTCGATATGTACTGCAATAAGCAATAGGATGTAGCGGAGCAGATACCGGCACTAGTGGCGTATACTGTGGGGCAAGATGGAGACTTTGTTCATAATTACAGCCTTGAATTTCATCGTTGATGACCTCAATCAGCAGACTTCTGAGAATCTATCAACTGTGATTTGGGTAATATTATATATCAAATCTCGGTGTACCTACTCTATCGTTACGTTGTTGTTAAGATCTTATGTTTACGATTTAGGCATACTTGACTCTGAAAGAAGGAGAGAATAGTTGCGGCAGATTAATTAGGCTCAATTTTATTTTTACAAATATTACATGAAACGAATAATTCGAGACTGTTATACAAACATAATCACAATATCATGCTTGGATACTCGTCTACAGCTTCCAATATTGCATTCCTCACCCGATTGCTACCTCTAACGACGTAGCCCGACGACAATGTTATCCATCATCTTAATCATTGCACGGGAGGATAATTATAGTTAAACTAATACTCAGTGATTCCACTTTGATTAGATAAGGTTATCCCAATTAACAATCCATTAAGATACTCAAGCAGACGTCACATTTTACGCAATATTCATATAGTTCACCTTTTCAACGGTTGATTCGAATGAGAGGATCTAGCCCGGAATTCGATAAATGAAGTTCACAAATAAGTATTCAAACATGTCTTATTGTATTTATCTTGGAGTGCTTTGACGTCCATGTACACCACTGAAACACGTTTTTGATAAATAAACACGTGTTTCTATTAGGTATTTAGAAATTTCAATATGTAGGGTCTGGGACCATTTGTGTAGGGAAAGCTATTTTGGACACTTGCTGCTGTAAATCAGTCATTTTTTTTAGTTCTGGAATAAGATGGGATACGCATAGTGTCTAGCCGTGTTGATATCTTTCTTTCTAATCACCCACAAGCTTTCTTGAAATTCTTTATTTTTACTTCGTGAAATAGTCATGAAATGATTTAAAATTAAATAACAGATAAGGACTGTTGAACGAACAACTTGTTCCTGCTATCTTTTATAACACTAGCTTACAAAACTAAACGAAGTTCGTTAATTTCTATCAACGACCAACTTTAATTTGTTGTCAGAAAAACATATGAGCTTCGATCTCGGACAACTGACAACTTCCAGAATTAGCTACATGGGCCTACCCCAAGGCTCATGTTTAAGTCCCTTGCTTTATGATTTCTACGTGAAAGACATTGATAGCTGTGGAGCGGACCTGGTGTGGTGGTTAGAACACTTGACTATCACGCTGAGGATCTGGGATCTAATCCCACTCTTCCTTCGGACGGGAAGTAAAACGTGGGTCCCGAGATGAACTAGCCTAGGGTTAAAAATCTCGTTAATACAGAAAAAAAAAATGATAGCTGTCTGGAAGGACAATGCACGCTAAGACAACTTGCAGATGATGCTGTGGTTTCTCTCAAAGGCCCACATGCAGAAATGTTGCAAAGACCATTGCAAAATTCCTTAATCAATCTATCCTTTTGGGCAAGAAATGTAGGGATCGAGTTTTCTCCGCAAAAAACTCAATTGGTTGTGTTTTCTAGAAAGCGGAACCCAGCCCAACTGAAACTCAATCTTTTGGGAATAGAAATCGACCAATCTTTGACTTCGAAATACCTTGAGGTCTGGTTTGATTCAAAAGGCACTTGGGGTACCCAAATCAAGTATTTGGTGCAAAAATGTCAACAAAGAATCAATTTTCTACGCACAATTACCGGAACATGGTGGGGTGCTCACCCGGAGGAACTCATAAAACGACTATTCCCTCGGTTCTCGAGTATGGCTCTTTCTGTTTCCACTCAGCAGCAAACTGCCACCTATTAAATTTGGAACGAATTCAATATCGTTGTCTGCGTATTGCCCTCGGCTGCATGCACTCAACGCATAATGCGAGCCTAGAGGTCCTGGCAGGGGTGAAACCTCTCCAGAACCGCTTCTGGGAGCTCTCGCTAAGGTTACTTATCAAGTGTGGAGTAAGGTGGCCACACTTATATGAAAAATAAAAATTTCGAAAAATGCCAAGTCTTACCTCCTAAATCAGTTGTTTTGTACTCCCATCATCTACGTTCAAAATTTGAGCAAAATTGATTAAGCCTAAGGGTGCGCTCAAATCGCTTGAAGTTTGCATGGGAAAACTTGACAAATTGTATGCAGACATTTTTAGTTTTCGAATTTCGCTACTATGTGACGCTGTAAGCGTTTCATAACACTAGTTTACAGCATTTTTGAACTCGGTAAGCTGATCATTTTTGGTGTAGAATCATGCCCTGAGTTCGAAAACGCGAAAGAAAAAAATTACAGTAGAGCGGAAATTTTTTCGAATTGCCATACAAGGTTGATGATTTGAAATCGATTTTTGTTCTATTTTCAAGCAAAGTCACTCACTTCAAACATCTCATTCTCCGTAATCAATGCTCCGATTGAGCTGAAATTTTTACTGTAACTCGCCTACATATGATATGTCAAAAAAAGTTTAAAGTTTAAAGAGATTGTCACTGAAACTCGCCAATATCTTGAATTTCATCAATCTGACGAAAAACCTGTATTCAGATGAACGAATGGTATTATATTCAGCTTTCAATTTATGGAACAAAACGCAATATATTTGATTTTTAGTAAATTACATATTTTGAAAAGTTGTAAAACTCGATATTGAGCTAAAACTTAAAAACTGTTCTACTTAAAATTTTTTGAAGGTCGGTTTCGAAATCAGCGCGAAATAGTGCTTCGAAATTTTTGGTTGTTGACAGAAGTTCACGACTTTCGTTTTATTTTGTAAACTAGTGTAATCAAACCCATTGGTATTATTGTACAGGGGATACTCAAAATAATTGGGACAGGTGAAATTTTCACTTTTCAACAAATGTTCAACTCGCTGTAACTTTTCGAAAAAGGTATCATATATTCTCAAATTTTTACTGTAAGTTCATCAACTAGTTGTGTACCAATGCACATTGGTCGGGCTCCATACTAAGGGGCGGCCAAAACTCTCAAAAAACGGAATTGATATTTTTAAACTTTTTTTCGCCTTATAACAAAGATAATGTATTGTAGTTTTATGACTCTTAATTAAAAGCATACCAGTTTTTGTATTTGAATGACATTTTCACTGCCAAAGTGGCCTAAGTCATAAAATTGAAAAATGAATTATTCGAAAAAAGTAAAATAATAATATTTTCAGAATGGAATATATGTTTTATGTTATCCAGCATATGAAAGCTTGTTATTGGACTGTTTAAATGCACGTATGGTGCAAAATTAATATGTCACAAAACTTTTCAAATTTTCATATTTTGTACCTTAGGAATTTTGGTAATTTTTAAGTTAAAAAACGGTTCGTGTCGTCACGTGTCGCCGCAATTTCGAATAGTACATCTGAAACACCATGCTTAGGGCTGCATAAAAACGTTTAAACTTTTTGCAGAAATTTGCAGTTTTTCAAATTAGAGCTATTTAAAAAAGTCATGTTTTTTTCATATGTTTTACGTTATTTTTCCATTTTTGGCTGAAATAAAATTTATCTTCCCACATTTTTCACACGTTTTGAACAACCTTGATTGGGTTTGATCGAAAGATGATCATTTAATTAAATTCAAATTGATTTTCTAACAAAAAAAGCGAAAAATTTGGGGTTTGCTGATTTTTACCGTTTTTAGAAATTATTGAAGTTACGTAATTTTTGAATACCCCATTTTAAACACTAAAAATGCTATATAACATATCTAGACAACCTATAACTTCGATTAAACACATAAAAAGAGTTTTGGCCGAACTTTATCTTTTTCCGACCATTGTGCAATGGTCGAAATTTGGAAAAGATCGGGCCATTTTACACGAAGTTATAAAGATTCTAGAAGAAGGTATAATTATCCGATAGCCAAATTTGAGCTGCTATATCTCCAGATTCATTGAACCAAATGCAATGAAATTTTGATCATTTATGACTTATATTATGAGTTATTAAAAACTTTTCACTAAACTTAAAATTCTTTACCCGAAAGAAAATTATAACGATTAGATAATTTTACTTATATAACACCAATTTATTCAAAACTTCATCATCGTTTCAAAATTTGAGATGGTAATTATAGTTCATTTAAATTCCCTCTAATTGACTTGAATATATTTATGTTTCAAAGGAAAGCAACCAAATAGTCGGCAATCAATTGAAAAAGTAATGGGATGCATATGAAGCATAGATTAATTTACTAAAAAACATAGAATAAATGAAATCGCTATAACTTTTTTTCTTATTAAAAATTTCAAATTAAGACTGTTTTTCAAAGTCAGATCGGGGGTCCACTGTTGGTTAAATCTAAGGGGGTTCACTATTGCCACCGATTTAACATTGTAAGAGAATACCCAATAGTGAACCCCAACAACCCGATAGTGGACCCCGCGGGGTCCACTATAGGATAATTATATCGACATTTCAAATGATTATTTCATGAGAAATACAAGGTGTTTCCGTTCGGTTTTTGTGTACAATGTGTAGGAAAGTTATAGAGCTTGTTGGGCAACCATTGGTAAAGACAATTCAATTAGGATATCATAATGCTTTTACGATCATTGCAAATTTCAGCTACTGAGGGGTTCGCTATTGGTTAACATACCCTATCACCGGAAATTATAGCCATAGGCTAGTTCATCTTGGGACCCACACGTAGACAGCACTGATGAATGTTGATAAAAAGTCGTATTTCTTTTTTAACCTGGGTTGGAACTGGATTGGAGAAAAATGTGTTAACAAACAAACGTCAAACAAATTTCAGTGAAAACGAGCCTAATTCAGGTTGTAGTTGAAACTTTGATCTGATCCAACCCAGATTGAAACTAGATCAAAAAGAAAAACGGCATAAGTGAACAAAATTCGAAAACTGCAAAGTTTGACGGACCTCAACAACCTCTCAATGAATTAAATGCTTTGGCTGTTTTCCTACTCTCCGCATCGACCAATGTGGCGCTAGCTTCTATGCGCGAAAAATCGCTTAAAGTAAATCGAAAAAAAAAATTTAGGGTTTGGGAACTAGTAGTGGACCCCCTAAGAGCATCGCCACGGGCGTCCCTATCTGGGTCCCTATCCCTATTTCCGGGCCCTGAATAGGGACCCATGTTCACACCGGTGGTATCTAAACGGGAATGAAAAATAAGGACGCGACATGGGATTAGCGATGGGTTTCTACATTTGGGGACCCACTTAAATCTTGCACTGAGTTGCTATTCCGATGGTTTGTGTGACGTCACTTTCTTTATTTATATTTTGCGGTGAAGTGAGCTGGGCAGTAGTATGGAAAATGAACAGTAGGCCGTCCCTATTTTTGCAAAAGTTGGAAATAGTTAAAGTTCAATATTGCAAAACGATCGTTTTAGCTAAAAAACCATCATGCCTAAATTTGAAGTCCCTATCTCAAGGCTAAGTAGTCCCCCACGGGGCCTAAAGTTCTCAAAAATTGTATGGGGTCAAAAAATCATGAAATTTTTTCGACGAAAAAAATATCCTATTCTACTAGAATCGGTGATTTAAGAACCCTAAAGGGCCAAAAATGTACTCAGAATTGCGATATCTCTTCTCGTTTCTGAGTTATTGACAAAAAACTACCTAAAAATGAACATTTGACAATTTTTTAAAATGCCTGAGGCAACCTGCCATATTTTGTCCGATAACTCAAAAACGAAAAGAGATATCACAATTCTGAGCTCATTTTTGGCCCTTTAGGGTCCTAAAATCACCGATTCTAGTAGAATCGGATATTTTTTTGTCGAAAAAATTTCATGATTTTTTTGACCCCATACAATTTTTGAGAACTTTAGGCCCCGTGGGGGACCACTTAGCCTTGAGATAGGGACTTCAAATTTTGGCATGATGGTTTTTTTGCTAAAACGATCGTTTTGCAATATTGAACTTTTAACATTTCCAACTTTTGCAAAAATAGGGACGGCCTAATGAACAGCAGTGGATCAATAAAGCATGAGGTGAATATTGATGCACTTTGTCACGTGACTTGATGTTTTCCAGAACCCTATCATAAACAAACAGACGCAACACTAATAATTCCCACGTACACCGATTCAACGGTTTATTTTAAAATTTAAGACAATGATTTTACATAAGGGCCTAACTGACTTGATCGATTTCTCTTCGTGGACTCTCTCTTTCGCTAATAACTTGATCAAAACAAACAAAATCATTATTCTTTTTTCTATAGCAACATGTAGTCGTCTTCTTCGCATTTCATCCAAAAAATCTTTGGAAAACTCAACACACATTCTGTGATAACACAAAAAGAGGATCGATGAAGAGAACTCGAAAATGTCAGTTAAGCCCAAATGAAAAATCAGTGTCGATTTAATAGTTGGCTAACTGCCCATCTGTGGCGCTCGCAGCGTTTTTGTTCAAGTTTTACATTCGCTCACTATTGTCACCTAGTTTATGATTGGCCACTCTATTGGCCAAACTCAGTCCTTTTAGATTGGGTGAATATATTTCCGCGACTATGATTTTGAATAGCAAACGCATCACTTGAAAGAAATTGCTATTAAAATTATCGTCATGTAAACATAATCATCAATGCCAAACACGCTGTTTCACAAAACGCTCAGTAGGTGCCGGTAGTGAGCGAACGTCAAACAGGAGCAAAAATTATGTGAGCGCCGTCTGCGAACAATTTGCAAACTACAGAAAATTTGATTTAAATATTCTTTAATAAATAAAACAATAATAAATGACTAGAGGGAGACCGGAGACGTCTGCTTGTCTGTGACAAAATGTTAGAAGTGTTGCGTCTGTTTGTCTGTGACCCTTTATGCCTTTGTGATTTTATGCAGGATTCATCAAAAGCCATAAGGACATATTTAATTTGTTTCAGTTTGTACTACGTCCGATAAAAAGTAAGGACCAGTTTTAGCAACGCACGGTGGAAAACCAATATGTTTTTCAAGTCCCTAAACCCAAAATAGAAACCACTGGTGGGAAGGTGGAAGGTATCGTATGCCCCATCTACAAAAAGGGCGACAAGTTGGATTGCGGGAACTACCGCGCGATCACACTACTGAGCACTGCCTACGAGATACTCTCTCAAATTTTATGCCGCCGTCTATCACCGATTGCAAGAGAGTTCGTGGGGCAATATCAGGCTGGATTTATGGGTGAACGCGCTACAACGAACCAGATGTTCGCCATCCGCCAGGTGTTGCAGAAATGCCGCGAATACAACGTGCCCACACATCACTTGTTCATCGATTTCAAATCGGCGTATGATACAATCGATCGAGAACAGCTATGGCAGATTATGTACGAATACGGATTCCCGGATAAACTGATATGATTGATTAAGGCGGTGATGGATCGAGTGATGTGCGTAGTTCGAGTATCAGGGACACTCTCGAGTCCCTTCGAATCTCGAAGAGGGTTACGGCAAGGTGATGGTCTTTCGTGCTTGCTGTTCAACATTGCTTTAGAGGGTGTAATTAGAAGAGCGGGGATAAACACGAGTGGAACGATTTTCACGAAGTCCGTTCAGCTGCTTGGTTTCGCTGATGATATTGATATTATTGCTCGTAAATTTGAGACGATGACGGAAACGTACAACCGAGTAAAGAGTGAAGCCAGGCGAATCGAATTAGTCATAATTGCGTCGAAACAAAGCACATGATGGCAAAGGGCTCCAGGGAGGAATCTCTGCGCCCGCCACCCCGAATTCGAATCGGTTGAAGAATTCGTGTACTTGGGCTCACAGGTGACCGCCGACAACGACACCAGCAGAGAAATTCAGAGGCGCATTGTGGCAGGAAATCGTGTTTACTTTGGACTCCGCAGAACTCTACGATCGAATAAAGTTCGCCGTAACACGAAGTTAAGTATCTACAAAACGCTGATTAGACTGGTCGTCCTCTATGGACACGAAACATAGACCCTACGTGCAGAGGACCAACGCGCCCTTGGAGTTTTCGAACGGAAGGTGATGCTTACCATCTACGGCGGAGTACAAATGGAAGACGGGACTTGGAGAAGGCGAATGAACCACGAGGTACATCAGCTGCTGAGAGAACCAACCATCGTCCATACCGCTAAAATCGGGAGGCTACGGTGGGCGGGTCACGTCATCAGGATGTCGGATAGCAACCCGACTAAAATGGTTCTCGAGAGTCATCCGACCGGTACAAGAAGACGTGGACCGCAGCGAGCTAGGTGGGTCGACCAAGTGGAGGACGATCTGCGGACCCTACGCAGAGTGCGGAACTGGAGACAAACAACCATGGACCGAGTGGAATGGAGATGGCTACTATGTACAGCAGAGGCCACCCCGGCTTTAGCCTGATCGGTAAGGTTAGTACTTTTCCGTGAAATCATAAGCAAATTTTCTCAGCAATTGAAAAAAAAACTACAAAATGAAAATTGTTTTTCACAAAATTTTCCACTGTTGAGGAAAATCGGTTGGAAAAGTCGGAAAAACTATTTTCGCACTCCGGGAAAATTGTAAAAAAAAATAGGAAGGGAATTACATAGGCTATATTCTGTGAAATTTTCAAGATGTGGTTTTTCTCCGTTCCTGAGTTATGACCAATTTTGTGTAAATTTTCCAGATATGCTATATGAGCTTTTTTTTTTAAACATAATTTAAAGCGAAACTGGAAGCATTTCCTATTTTTTTGTTTGGTTTTTGATTTTTCATTAAATAACGAAGCAATATTTTCAAAATCGGTTTTCGTACACATGTAGAGTATGGATCAAGGTATCTTCTGATATTTTTTGTGGTGGAAAATGTTTTCCATTTTTGCAGAAACCATTTTTTGTTAAATTTTGTTCAAAAATGGTTTCCGAAAAAACGAAAAACATTTTCTACTAGAAAAAAAATACCTTGATCCATACGCTACATGTGTACGGAAACCGATTTTGAAAATATTGCTTCGTTATTTAATAAAAAATCAAAACCCAAAAAGTGAGGAAATGCTTCCAGTTTCGCCTTAAGAACAAAGCATTGTAGACAAAATGTTTTTTTTTTGAAATCGTAAGCAAATTTTCTCAGCAATAAAAAAAAAATACAAAATTTAAATTTTGTTTTTTTTTACTGTTGAGGAAAATCGGTTGGAAAAGTCGGAAAAACTATTTTTGAAAAATTCCGTCAACTGTGCGTATTTGATCGTGTCTCAAAAATCAAGTCGATCGGTTTAAAGTTGACTGAGTTATAGCAGCTAGTGCCCAAAATAGGTGCTCCTGCCCAAATGGTCACAGACTCTACTCTACCCTACCAGCACCATTTCCGATTTGAACAACGAAGAATAAACGTACCGTAAAACAGAGTGTCATTGATCAACTGAGTAACATTGATTGGTGTAATCCTGCTCAATGAGCAGTGCTCATTAAATGATCAAACAAATATGTAGTTCTGATGAATGAAATTACGTAACCAAGTGATATATTTCGCTAGAGAACATAATATCATTTAAAATTGTGTTCCATAAATAAAATTATAGTTTTTTTGTCAACTGTAAATGTAAACTAGGGTGAGAAAACGTTGTATGAAAAAATTAAACATTCGTAATTATTCAAATCACGTGGAAAGGGCTTAGGATGTGCTGCAAAAATTGGACGAAGACAACAAAATGATTAGCTCTCTACAGGCTCCTGATTTGACACCCGTAATGTTCTAGATAATTAAAATAAATTGGCATACTTAAAATACTGTGATAGTTTCATTTGATACGCAATCATTAAATTCGAACTTATTAAATAAAACATAAGTGTTTATTGATAAAGAACATCATCGCTGAGCTCCTTTATGACCTATCATGTACAGCAGCAGCCTATATGACGCACGTTGTACAAATCAACCAGCGAGTATAGGTATAGTTAGCACTTGTTTGTGCCGCCGTTTTGCTTTCGCTGTGATGTGATGTGATATAGAAGGAAGGGTTGCTCATTGGCTGCTAATCAACACAGCAGTCAGTTCTGCTTCGCGTTCGGTCGCGTGTAGTTCGCTCTGAGTTACGTTTTCTTTGTCCGTTACTAAAGTGTAAGCTATACGGTCGGGGGTGGAGATTCTAGTTCCTTTTTGTTTAGCTAGTTCCTTTCTGGTAAGGAATCTATCAGCGAGGAACGCGAATCTGACCTAGTTTGTTTGTGTTGCACACTCACTTCAGGTGAACGATTTAAGCTCCGTCGAGCAAATTTGAACACAGTGAGTGATTCACAGGAATTTAGAATCCGCCGTTTAACTGATTTCTCTGAAAGAGTAACAGTTAGGTCAAGGGATTATCACCTCTAGAAGCAGCGTGTTTGAAGATCTTCACATTTGGATATTTATCAACTGTCAACATTACAGGAGGTAAGTAGCGAGCGAAAAACGTGGAACTCTTTTGGGCACTGGGGCACTTCAAATAGTGAGAGCATGAACAAGTTTGAAAATTCAAACCAAAGACTTGTGTGCAGGCGAGAAACCCTGTCGCGCTGGTGCAGAACTTGTTGGTCATCAAGCGCGCGAAGTTCTGTTGCAACTTGGTGCATTTTTTTTTCCTAACGGTTATGCAATGTGGAGTGGATATGCTGCGCCGCGCTGGAAAATCCTAGAAGCCAACTTTGAACGTAGGCCAACCTCAACATATCTTCTAGCATTATAGCTACCCGTTTGGCATGCTGGCGCATTAAGCGTAGAAAAACTTGTTGATTTATTAAAATATAAAGCAGTTCGATTCGGTTTCGAAATCGGAAATTCCGAAATGGAAACATTCTAATATAGAATTTATGGTTCCTTTATACATGTTCGCAGGAAACGCGGTATGAATGAAATCAAGTTTCACGAATCGCTCATTACGTTGCATTATAGCAAGCAATAAGCTTATGACGAAAAACATCAATTACGATGCATCCAGAAGGCATTAAAAGTTTTAAACAACAGTCACGCAACATCTGAAAGTTTTGTCACCTTAACTTTTATCAGTTGTATCTGTTAGTCAACTTATTGTTGTCATCGTGGAAAAATATAAGACTAACGAGTGAGGTATTGTTACCTCACTTAATGTGGCTCAGTCAGATTTATCAAATAACTTCCAATTGCATGATTAGGGTGGATAACACTAGATTACAAAATTAAACGAAAGTCATAAACAACGACCAACATTTTTCATGCATAATTAGATCCTGATTTCAAAATCATGCTACAAAAAAATTAAGTAGAGTAGTTTTTAAGCTAGAGCTTAAAAATAAGCTTCACAATAATTGATATTTATTAAACATATTGCGCATTTAGTTCACCTCTGGATTGCGCACTCAGAGCAAAATCTGTTTAATATTGCGCGATCAGCGCACTATGTCTTCGATCTATGCTGAATAAGTGCTCGGAAGCTACCGAGTTGATTTGGTGCAATCGCGCACCTTTATTTACGTTTTCGCAATCGTCAAAACTCCAATGGTAAGCTAAATGCGCAATAGAAAATTTGTTAAAATTCAAAAATCTTGCCTAATAGTGAACCGATTTCAAATCTTTTGATGTGCATAGAAAGCTCAATACAAAATCCTTCGATCATCTGTTCACAGTTAGAACACGACACTTAGAAATCAATAATTTTCAGTTCAAACAGTTAGAACACGACACTTAGAAATCAATAATTTTCCTTGGGGCTTCTTTGTACCTTATTTCGCCAGAGTATACCAGTTTATGGCAAATATCATAAGAAATGCATGCAAATAGTGCGAAGTGGAACTAAAAATGTGTCCAAAACTGGTACAGGGCTTCTGTCATTGGAAACAAATCAATCAGTTGACATATCGACGACATTCAACGGTTTTCTTGTTATTTTTGTAGAAATAGTTTCCTTCCTTCTTTCTACTTCGCATTATTTGCATGCATTCCTTGTGAGATTTTCCATAACTGGTACACTATGGCTATATATGGGGAGGAAATTTTATTTAAATTATTCATTTTCCTTATACTTTCAGCAAATTTTGAAGTTAAAATGAGTACATCTTATATGTACTAGGTATTTTGAAAATCAACTAAATATGACCAATTTGAGGTACTATGTATAGCCATAACTGGTACACTCAGCCCAATCATTTTATTTTTGTCCCGGATTTAAATTTGTCAGTGGGGTGACACAGCTGTCAAACTCGGTACGTCGCTGTTCTAACCACCATCGTTTTTGGTACGCCGCGTTTTGGTTTCCACTTTCTGGTCGGTTTACCCTAACTTACTCCAGATTTTCGGGTATGTGGCTCGTGTGTTGTTAGTGCTTATTTCGGAAATTACCCATTTCTACCAAATTTGTTGTTTTTGATTATTGTTTCTCTTTGTTTATCACTTTGCACGTATGTAGCAGCGAAGCAGTCTCGATGTTTCAAGCGCATTTTTGCCACGAAAAATGTAATAAAAACAAAAACATTGGACGCCATGTTGAATCGAAAACTGGAATGCTGAGTCTGGTCCTTCGTCATCCCCCTGAAATTTGAAGTCCTATTTCTTACATCCTTTGTACTTGTTACCACGCTGATCTATAATACTCCATTATACGATACTTGGGTTGCTCATAGCCAAAAATATATTGCCAAAAAACTTACAGTCGTGCAAGCCTTCTTTTTACACTTTTTATGGTTTTTCAACTTCATGACGTTATAACTCCCAGAGTAGTGAATGGATTTCCACAATTTTTACACACAATAATCGTGAGTGTGAATGTAGGATGGGTCTCCAGTTAGTCTAGTGGTTGAGGCTATGGATCGCCAATCCGGAGACGGCGGGTTCGATTCCCGTTCCGGTCGGCACAATTTTCTCGACTTCCTGGGCACAGGACTTGCCTCACAATATACAAATTCATGAAATGGCAGGCAAAGAAAGCCCTTCAATTAATAACTGTAGAAGTGCTCAAAGAACACTAAGTTGAAGCGAGGCAGGCCAAGTCCCAGTGAGGACGTCGAGCCATAAAGAAGAAGAAGAAGAAGTGTATGTAGGATGTATGCAAAATTTGAACTAAATGCAACAATAAACAAAAAAGTTGTTCATACACCAATCGGACACAAATCATATAGAACAGCATGGGGGCTACTTTGGACACTTTTATCTATAAAAAAACTGCTTTTCAAATTCCAGGGTTATTTAGAAAACTACTTTGTACCAATACTGTAGTATACTATATCAGACATGATTTCAATAAAAAATATGCGTTTTAAGATGGTTCAGTGCTACCTTTGGTATTATGAGCAGTGTGATATTGCTATATAGATAACTTGAAAAAGGGAACATCAATCCTATATTTATGTAAAACGGTCATTTATAATGTATAACGATGAAAATATTCGATTGTATATGCTACGTTGATGCATTTTGAATGAATTGATCAACCCTTCGAAATTTATGAACTGTAGAAACAATGCTTACAGACCAAATGTTCTGATATGTTATGTATATTTTATTAAATTATTCGATGTTTTTCGCCTCCTGACAAACAATAAACGGACTGTTTGAAAAATAATTTCGACCAAATGAAGGAAAAACTATTGCTTCATAGTAGTCCCTGAGACATCAAATAGATTTGAACCATTTGAATTCAAAAAATCCATATTCAAAAGTGTCCAAAGTAGTCCTGCACGACAGTAGTCAATGTAAACATCCGCGACTCGATCCAAAAGTCTTATAAACTAGGCTCCCTGAGGATTTAGATTTCATACATGTTTTGACAAATCTCGGGCTTTTTTTATAACAATATTATTTTATTTTCCCACTTTTTACCTTATTTCGATACGAATTGGGATCATGATGTTTAACCGGTTTAAAGCCGTATGGAAACATCTAGAATAAATGCGGAAACAACGCCGTCACCGGTTCCTTCTAATATCCGTTCTCAACACCCCAGTTATTTAGTTATGATCAACTTCATGATCGTGAACTTTCCGCACCGGCGCAGCAGCATAAGGTTTGTTCTGCATGAGCGGTGTTACAGATTAATGACCGGATCATTATTGCACGACTGACCAACTTTCCCTATCAATAAACTAGTAGCCCTTAAAGCAAAACCACAACCACTGCCGAGCGGCTATTGGATGGCTATCGGTGGATTAATTGCATGTTGCATGTGAACTAGTCCATAAGGCCAATGCAAATACTTTTTGTACAGTGCGAATTTACAGGTTTTGATATCGAAACGATTTTCGACTTTTGGAAATATCGAGCATTTTGTTCTTCTTCTGCGTGGTCTGATGTTCTTCCCTTTGAATTTGATGGTCTGTAGAAACGGATGGTCTCTAGATAATATCTTCTCTCACAAGCTTCGAATGACTTTGCGGTCATCGACAAAGCTTTTTTGGCACATATAGGGCTATAGTTCTATATAATTGATTATTTCATTTCAGAAAAAAGAACCCCTCAAGTGAAAAAATGCAAAAAAAAATGCTGTTTTCCAATATAAACACCCATACTGATATCAAATGGGTTTAGCACCGTCCAAACGTTAACATATTTAGCTGGAAATTTAACCCGGCGTCATATGCTCATCGAACTTTTTGACATGTGATATTTTGGTCTACCACCAAAAAATAGTCATTTGGAGGGGGGTATAAATAATTTGTTGACGAAATTTTGAAAATGTAAGGTAAAATCTATGACGGCCAGAAAGTTGTTCAATATACCCGATAAGTTTTACAGTGACCCCAAAACTTATGAATCGGCAAAAATGACCACAGTTTATGGATCATTCATTTGATCAACATGGTGATGGTATAATATTGCCTAAATGTTCATTTTTTTTTTAACTCAATTCATTTAGTATTTACCACTTTGGTCTAGTCAATAAGCAATGAGACAAAAGAAGAAAAAAAAGATAATATCTTTGGGGATAATTTGTGAAAAAAATACCCGGATTTATCACGTTTCGGAAATGCTCAATCAATGAGTTGCTATGGGAACAGCGAACTTCCCCTTTGATTTTCTCCGTTCATAGGTTTTGTTGGATACGGTGTTTGGTGAAGCTAGGCTTGATATACTCTAGGTTTTTAATCAATCAACTACAAACTATTACCATGTTTCACGACATTCATCGCTTTTCATTGGCATGGCTGTATATTGAGATTTGAAGGACGGTTTTGCATTAAGAAAGTTAATAACCCAAGTAACCAGTAAGCATTTAAAATAGCATTCCTTCAGCATTATAGTAGCCTTTACGACAAGGCGTTTAATGCTAATTAGCCGTATATGCGCCTATAGTGCTACCTCACAGCAGGTTTTGGCAAAATAACGGGCTGTCTTAGTGCTATCCCTTCAGGAACGTCGTGACGAAATGTCAAAGAAGCGTAACGCCTCGTCGAGCAAAAAAAACAAAAATAGATTGACGCCTGCTTCTCGTTCTCTCAGCCTGCTTCCCCGCTTCATCGTCCTTCCATATTCCAGCCGGTGTTAGGTGGTACTTTTTTGCTGATTTTTGTAGTGATGTTGGTTTGAACTTACGATCCGGAGATTGATTAATCATATCTGCTTCGGATTCTGTTGCTCCTGTTCCACGATGCTAAAGCTGTCCCGGTGGCGTGCGTTGATTTAATCGCCAATATAAAGAATAATTCGATAACAGCTTCAGATTCAGCATCCAAAACTTGTTTTCATTGAGATATTTCATTGTGGTAGAGCATTACGATCTTTTCTTTTAAATATCTGTGGAATAAGATTGTTTCTTCCCTCTTTCAAACAATCCTATGATCCACCAAAGCATTCACCTATTCGGCACATATTTTCCGACGAAATGATAAATAATTGGTGATTTTTTGATGGACAAGTTCCAAATCCAATCCAGCTGCAGTAATGTTTTCTTTGGTGCTTTTGGATGAGTAGGGGAAAATGAAGAAACAAATAAGATACACAAATTTGTAAACAGAAGCATAGGCTCTGTAAGAGAGAGACAAAATGTGTTGCCAAATGCGTAACATATCTCCCAACCTTTTTGCTCCTAGCATTTAAAGAGCAGTTGAAAAGCATTCTGTATGCTCCCAAGTGAAACCACTTCAAGCACTTGAAATGCTAATTAACAGCCGAAAGCTTTTGAGCAGCACAGCTTATGCTAACTCAAGGCAGCTATGCATTCGAACTGCTTATGTAGGGCAGCAAGCAGTTGAAATGCGTGATACGGGCTGATACACGGCTTATTCAAATGCTTAGTGGTTACCTGGGACCCCTTACCACTTCGGACACGTGGACCCCTTGTGAGCCTTATCCAGCAGGTAAACAGCAGACCATGTGGCAGACGATAATATTGATGACAAATTGTAAAAAATGCATTTGTTTTTATTTTTTTTTTAATAGATTAAAGCTGAAAACAGATGAGCGTATATGTCTACCTTCTCCTAAAAAATTAAAATATGCAAATTGATCTGGCGTGTTCGGATATTTCGCACTCGACCACCAAAAAAAAGGTGCTCCTATCGTCATTTCTTTCTGTCTCTGTGTTTATCTTGCTTGCGTCAAAACACATAATCGCAAATTGCAAAAATCTGGTTTTCTGAATCTGTGGTTGAGCATTTCTGTTAGGAATGGCAAAGTCATGGTCATTTTGCCGGTGAAATTATGTCGCCCATAGATATATGTAAATATTATTTCACTTTTCTTTCTTTCATATTACGCAGAGAACGTTGTATAGCAAATCGTGGCTTGAAATTTTGATTTTCTTTTTGGCGATGTTGATTCCTGACAAAACGGAACCTCATCAGTCACCTTCTACTACTGAGAGTGGAGATAGTGTAGGCATAGTCATGTACTTATCGAGTTTGTGTTCGGGTTGATTGCGTTCCCTTTGGCGAGTCGTGTCACTACTAGTTGCAGTTATACTTTTGGAGTAGGTATTGTATGACGAATGCTTTTTTTGACAAACCTGTTTTCAAAATTCAAACCAAGCTGACCAGTGCAGTGGTAGGTACAAATTACAGCTTCACTATTATATCGCTTGATCAATTTATTTCCCTAAAGTTAAATAATGTACCGTCAAGGCACCATTCACCGTGGATCTAAGAAGATTCGGGGCAAATAAGGGCTGTCATTTGACACCAGTCTTATAAACATTGTTGGTGCCGCTTTTAATTGCCTTCATTATAGGTTAAAATCAAAGCAATATCCACAGAAGTAGAAAATTTTTCACAAAATTTGGTGATATAGTACAATTAGTAGAGGGGAGTAGGGTCGCCTAATTCCGTGGTAGGTCACCATTCACCGTGTATGAGAAATTGAATTCTTCTTTGTTTAAAAATGATCAAAACAACCCAGCCAAGGGAATTTTCTTCGGTTAAATTCATTTCAAGTAATAACTTGCAAGATTTTATTAGAAAAACGAATGTTCAAATTTTCGATTTTTTCTAGATATATGGGACAATATGGGGCACGGTGAATGGAGACCATTGATTCTTAGGGTACCCATTTACCGCCTTTTTGTTTCAATTAAAAAGTACGAGTAAACGTACTTTCTAGTTAAACTTACTTCGGTAATGCAAAATGCATACCTGATATGTAAATTTAATTGCTTCTTGGTGGAATAAAAACGTTACTACATTTAGTTTATCGCTTAAATCACCTTAGCGCACTTTTCGTTTTTTCACCATGAATGCAGTGAACGTGCAGAAACCCGCTTCATGTAAACACACTTTAGTGTCAAAATGATACTTTTAAATGTTTCTAATGAGCGTTATGGCATGGTAACAATACATTAGTGTTGTATTGGTGAAATTGAAGGGAAATTGTCATATCATTCAATCATAATATGGAAATAATGAAAAAATATTCGAAGGCACACGGTGAATGGAGCCCCCACGGTGACCTTGACGGTATGTTCAGTTCAGGTTTTCGTAAATCACCTCTGCCAATTGGAAGAATTTCCACAATAAAAAGAGGAGAAGATCAATTTTTCAGTATCATTTAGTGTCACACATCGTCCGAAAGCGTTTGGCGCTGGAAACATTTAACGCTGGCTGTCTAATTTTTCAATAAAGACACCGTGAACTGGTCGAACTCTGCGGGTCATTGTCATTGCTTTCGGGGTGTCAACGTTTGTTCGTTTGAATAAATACCCAGCTAACATGAGAAGGAATTTACGCGTCGTCCAAAAGCGGACAAGTATTTTTCGATCATTGTTCTCACATCGTTGTGGGTTGGGTGATGGAAATCGTGAATAAACTAATCATGCAACAATGATCTTTGGATATGATCGCACAGTATTTTTGGTTGAGTAACTATGTTGACCGAGCCTAAATGTGAAGTTGTAAGGACCAAGGTTACAATATGGTTCTCATAGCTACAGCAGATGACTAAATTGTTTGAGATATGCAGTTTTTTTTCTCTCTCTATAAAGTTTAACAAGCTGTAACTTTTCATAGAGTGCATAAAAAATTTCAAATTTTGACTGTTCGTATGTATGTATGTGCATCATTGGTAAAAATAAAAATAGCTCGATTTGTTTTTTTTTTCGCGAAACTATGGCCATTCTGTTAAAAAACCATATTTTTTATATTATTTGTATTCTTAATCACTTAACCTAATTACATCTCTTTTGTCCACTAGGGCACTACGTGAGCGATTTCAATTGACAGCTGTACTTACATTTTTGTACAGCGCCTAGATGTATGCTATTTAACATTATCGAACAGGTTTTCCTTTCTGCTGCTTTCACTTTTCTACTCTATATATGGTAGAAGGATGAGCACAAGGATGATGGATGGCCGTTGTTCCTTTCCAGTTCGATTGGGGGTCCATTATGAGTAGCAGTTCGCCGATGTCCAGGTATCCGGGTCCGTTTGAGCTATGGGGCTCAGAAGAGGGTCTGTGTCAGCCACTCTCGGGGGAAGAGCAACTGACGAAAAATTGCAAGTGCCGGGGCTGGGAATCAAACCCATGACCATCCGCATATGAAGCGAACGTGTGACCAACTACGCCACGGGCCCCGACTATCACGATTTTTAGACGACTTTTTTTTTTTTTAATTTTTGAACAGTCATCTTGGAAACCAATGAACCGAATTGAATGCAATTTTCAACATTTGTCAACAATATATAGAAACTTGAAACGACGTTATAAAATGTAATATTTTATAATGACGAGTAAAGTTATACCGGTTTGACCCACATAGAGGAAAATGAATCAAATTTACAATACCATACAAAAATGTATAAATGTGTTCTTCCTTTAATCCAAACAGGCACTTAATAATATACTTTATTATAGATATCTTGAGAACAAAAGTAGAAAATATTTGGATATCAAAACTAAAGTTTTATGACATTGCAAGACGTTGATGTGAAAAAAATATTTTTTTCAAGAAAAATCAAAAAAATGTCAATCCAACATAGCTTTTTTCAACGTTAAAAAAGCACCTATGTTTTAGACTTGTAAAGCCTTTCTAAAAGCGTTACGTACTTTGTGCATGGCCCCTTAACATATTGTTGATAATCGTTCAAAATTTCATTTAATTCGGGTCTATGGCTTCCGAGATAAGACAGTTCAAAAATAATTTATCTATAAAATAGTGTTTTTTGATAATGGTTCCAACTTCGCGAGAGATTGACCAATTGAGCTCAAATTTGTACCAGTGATGCACTTTATGAAAAGTTACAGCATGTCGAACTTTTTTGTAAGAGGAAAAAAAGTTGCCTATCCCAAACATTTTGGCCATTCCCTGAATGTTTTGATCATACACCTAAAATTACCGATTCATTGATTTGAATTGAAATGAACAAAAAAAATTGTATTGAAATATTAAATCTATCAAGTAGCATAAGTTATCAGTTACAAAACTTCAAAATTATATCATTCAACATCCAAAATACCAAGGTACCAGATTCCGCTCATCTAAGGCCAGTTTCGCAGAAAAACATCATCTGTTGAATGGCTGTTAAGCCAATTTGTAATGTTTTTTCCATTTTATGTTAGTTCAATCTAAGTACAATCAGATACAAATCAAGACTTATGTAGAACTTTTCATAAAGTATGATTTTATTACATTTGGTGTGAGATCAAAGTTGTCCGAATTCCGCTCACGAACAAATTTATACCATCTTTTAAATTGACTTTTGCGGAAAAGTGCATTATTTTTGCAACTCTATGTTTCTACAATTATTTTTTTCTGTTCCGTAGGCGTGTATAATAGGGGTTAAACACACTGTGTACTAAAATCGGCAGATTTTACGATTTTGACGTATTTTTTTGCGTGAGCGATCATTGGAACACATGAAATTACCTACAACTTTTTTGGGCCCAATAGCCGCTCAAAAAAATTCATTGTTTTGTTTTTAGAATTTATGTTATCCGGTAAATATTGCATAAATGGGCTTTGCTCTCGTCTAATTTATATTGTCCAAGAATATCAGCACCGAAAAGAGTGTTTTTATGCGTGTAAACTTGATCTTTGCAACAGTGAGCGGCTATTGGGTCATGAGCGGCTACTGGTACACTGACGGTACATAGATAGTTGAACAGCATTACTAAAAAGACAAAAAAAAAAAATCAATATAGAGCTCTGTGGTGGGTTGCGTACTCGCTTATTAACAGTTAACTAGTCCTGTATTGAAACCTGTCCTTAGCCTACTAGATGAATCCTAAACTACCACAAGCTCATTTTAACAGGAAGAAATATTAAGGGGGTTCACTAAACACATTGAATAACTCCGTAAGCCGTGATTATTTAACTACACTAGTTTACAAAATAAAACGAAAGTCGTGAACTTCTGTCAATGACCAAAGTTTTTGAAGCACAATTTAGCGCTGAATCGAAACCGTGCTTCAAAAAATTTGAAGTAGAACAGTTTTTGAGTTTTAGCTCAATATTGAGTTATACAACTTTTTAAAATATGGAAATAACTAAAATTCATACATCTTGCGTTTTGTTCAACCGATTTTAAATCTTTTTCCGTAAATTAAGAGCTGATTCGATCATCGGAATGTAGGTTTTGCGTCAGATTAATGAAACCAAGATATGGGCGAGTTTTAGGGACGATCTCCTAAAATATTAGGATAATTTCCAAAAATATATGAAGAATTTTTTTTTTCAATGAGAAAAAAAAATTTCTCATTGTTTATTTGACACATCATATGTTGCCGAGTTACAGTAAAAAAAAATCAGCCAAATCGGAGCATTGATTACGGAGAATGAGATGTGTGAAGTGAGCGACTTTATTCAAAAATAGAACAAAAATCGATTTCAAATCATCAACCTTGTATGGAAAGTCCAAAAAAATTTCCGCTCTACTATATTTTTTTTCTTTCGTGTTTTCGAACTCAGGGCATGATTCTACACCAAAAATGATCGTCAGCTTACCGAGTTTAAAAATGCTGTAAACTAGTGTTATTGAAATTTTTAATTTCCAGACATGTGATGAAAAGGCTCATGGGAAGAGAAATGGTGATCGTTCGAATCTGCGTGAAGAGCCTTCTTCATATATGTTTTGACTAAATCATCAAGATAAAATAAAAACTGATTTTAAATGAAACGAAACTATAGTTGTGTATACACTTGTTTTCAACGAAGGAACATATAATTTTCTTTTTTTTTCTATACGACTTTCTGTAAAGCGGCAACATTTATTTACATCCCCGATTGCTGATTAATCAGCAAAACAAATGAGCCATTTTACGAGACGTATCGGATCAGCTGATCGCTCATTTCATGAATGAAAATTTGACAGGAGGTTGCGCCCAAGCCCGTGAGTGTTAAAATCAATATCAACACTGTTGTCGTTTCGTAAAATAGACTATTGGTAATATTGCTGAAACATCAGCAAAAGAACTGTCACTTTGTTGACGATTGGCTTTGCTGGATGATCAGCAACTTTTTCATTGCTGAATGGCTTGCTGAACTTGCTACACAAAAAAAATCAGCAAAATTTTGCTGATTTACAGCACTAAAAATTTGGTGTGTATATGGGGAGAAATGTCACTTTTCCTTACGGAATAATAGCACGGACTATTTTTCCGCGCGGAAAAGTGACAGCTTCATTTGTTTTGCACGGGAAGCGTTACTGGCGTTACACTTTTTTCCTTACTTGCCATCTGCGAACTGCTCAAGTAATTTTGAAGCGGAATCATTACATGTCCTATCTTTTCGCACAGTACGTATGAAGTGGAAACTAGTCATAAAGTAGGTAAGTAGGTACCAAAGTTGGCGGCTATTTTGGAATTCTAACAAGTCTGTCCTTAATAAGAATGATCTTTAATCAGCGGTTTACGTTCTTTAGTGCATCCCTCTGTTAATATCATGATAAATGTGAATAAATTATGTAAAATATCAAGATACAGTTGCTACAAAACAATATGATTTGTAGTGGATATCCTCTTGAAAAAAAAACAAAAAAACGTTTTAATCCATGCAAAAAATGCAATTAATAAATTCCAAACATTCCAAACGAGACAGAAGAATAAGATATCAGCTGATTTATTGTGTTTAAATTTTAACGTCACCCAACTACCCTGCAGATTATCTGCACCTCTAGACGAACGACAGCTCAAAAAGCGTGGCGAAAAACATACAACAAAATTGCTGCCGCAAGACACATCATTAATCGTGTGACAAAACACTTTGAATCAATCATTAGGCGTCTGTCGACACTGTCAATTTGTAATAATCTTTGGAATAGCATGCATTTGATATGATCAAAATTGCTTTTTTGTCTCCCCATACGCTTCTCAGTTTCCACCTATAGCCGGTAGGCATAGCAAGTCGCTTTTTGTTTTGGTGGTCAACGATGATTTCCGAAATCTGCACGAGCCCTTTTCAACTTTGGTCCAGTTGATTACTCAACTTTTGCTTGTAGACAGGGCTCGAGGTTATGACCCCGAGCACTAGACTGTTATCCCACGCCTTGCATTAACGGGCTTTGTTCGGTAATAATTGTAGGCAATTTCGAGTTTGTATGGCGACTTCTAATGATTACGATGATTCTGGCAAGGCTTTTTAAAAGCAACAAAAGGTTACGAAATTTGTCATGCCTTAGGCATAGTTTATCCAACTCGAGAAGTGGACAAAAAACTATAGCTCCACAAATAAATGCTCGTTTAAGAATGTTGTTAAAATAAAAAAAACACAAAAGGCAGTTATGAGTTTTAAGAAATATTCGGCGAACTACTTTTTGCATTGGTGGCTTGGAGAAAAGAAGCGCCCGTCTAAAGAATTGGGAATCGTGGGGTCGATTCCCGCCGCAGCACGTGGATTTCTTTCATAATTCAAATCTCAATTCGTTCGTCAAATACGTGTTTCTGTTGTGTGCATAAATGTCAAAGCAATCAAACGTTGCTAAGCACAGATAAGCCTAAACAAAAATCGAGAAATTGACATTTACTTCTTAAAATTTATTTGAAACAAAAACAACATTTTGTCAGAAATTTCTCTTCAGATGTTTTTTAAAGTTTCTATAAAAATTACCCTTTTAGGACGCGCGCCTGTTCCTAAAACTTCACCACGTTTTGCACCAAGCAAAGGCGTATAACTTAACTATACGGCGAGCCTAGTTTTTTGGTGGTGTTCTACTTTTTACAAAGGGGTTAAGAGTTAAAATCACCAGGAGGTACAGGAATCTAGACTACCTATTGGCTTTAAAAAATTGAGATACGCGACCTTTAGATGCAATTTTTGCGGCCCACCAGAGAAAATCACTTTGGATAAACCTATGGGGCAATCTCCGCAAGAATTTCAAGAGAAATCCCATCAGGAACAGGAATTTGTGGAGGCATTCCAAGAGGATTTCTCTAAAGACGTTCGCTTGGATTCCTACAAGAGTGCCTCTTGGCATTTCTTTGAAGATTTCTCCAAGGTTTTTCCACTGGGAATCCTGCAGAAGTTCCCTCTCTGATTTGTACAAGGATTTTACAAAAGATTCCTACACAAATTCAACTTCAAATTTCCCTAGAAATGCCTTCTGGATTTCCTCCAGTAATACCTCTTGTAACCTCTAGCCATTCTTGTTGGGATTTCTCGAATTACACAAGTTTACAAAATAAAACGAAAGTCGTGAACTTCTGTCAACGACCAAAATTTCTGAAGCACAATTTAGTGCTGATTTCGAAACCGACCTTCAAAAAATTTAAAGTAGAACAGTTTTTGAGATTTCGCTCAATATCGAGTTTTGCAACTTTTTAAAATATGTAATTTACTAAAATTCAAATATATTGCGTTTTGTTCAACCAATTTGAAATCTTTTTTCATAAATTAAAAGCTGAATACAATACCATTCGGTCATCTGAATACAGGTTTTGCGTCAGATTGATGAAATTCAAGATATTGGCGAGTTTTAGGGACAATCTTCTTAAATTTTAGCAAAATTCCCTAATTTTTTTGAAGAAATGTATTTTTTTCAATTAGAAAAAACCAACTTAAAAATTCTTTCTCGACATTTATTTGACATATCATATGTAGGCGAGTTACAGTAAAAAATTCAGCTCAATCGGAGCATTGATTACGGAGAATGAGGTGTGTGAAATGAGCGACGTTGCTTAAAAATAGAACAAAAATCGATTTCAAATCATCAACCTTGTATGGAAAGTCGAAAAATTTTCCGCTCTACTGTAATTTTTTTCCTTCGCGTTTTCGAACTCAGGGCATGATTCTACACCAAAAATGATCATCAGCTTACCGAGTTCAAAAATGCTGTAAACTAGTGTTATTCATCCAGTAACTACTGCTGTAACTTCTGTACGGGTTTCTAAGAAGTTTTGCTGGAATTCCTCAAGCAATTCCTGCCGGAAATTGTCCAGCAATTCCTTGAGGATTCCTTGAGGATTCCTTGAGGATTCCATTATTATTAATCCTCTTGGAATTGGTGAACTGTAAAAATATTACCTGGAAATGATTTTGAAGTCCCAGCCAGAACGTTTGGAGAAATCTGATCATCCCATCCTGGAATTCCTGGAGGTATTCCGAGAACTAAATTGAAGAAGAAATGGAAGAAATTCCTAAAAGGATCATCGGAGGAATCAATGAAAGAATCTGAGCAGAAATTTCTAGCAGAATCCCATCAGGCATTCCTGGAGGAATGCAATACACCCAGTAATTACAGCAAGGATTCCTTCAAAATCTCCTTCTAGAAATTATTCGGAAATTCTTGCTGAGATTTCTCAGAATTTTCAGCAGTAATATCTCAAATTATTGCTCTTGAGAGTCTTGAGGAGCATTCTCTGCAAGTATTGCATGAGAAACCCAGAAAATAGTCCTGGATGATTCGTATCTAAAATGCCTAGCTAAAGTAATCCAAGTAGCAGTCCTGGAGCATTTCAAGCAGTAGTTTCTAAAATAATTACTGCAGGTATCCCAGCAAAAAAATCCTAGTGTTAATACCAGAAGAATTCTTAGGTGAATCCTTGCTGAAATTTATGGAGGAATCGCAGCAGGCCTTCTTGGAGAATTTTAGTGCAAAATCTGAAATTATCCCTTGGAAAAATTGCTGTAGGATTTTTTGCTAAAATGTTTGGAAAAGTCCCTTGAAGAATTCATAAAGAAATATCTGCTGTGGATTCCCAGGAATTTTTTTTTTGTCTTTATCTTTGAGATTTTCAGCCCTAGGCTGGTTCATCTCATAGGAAAAAATACTAAAGAAACTCTTGACGGTTTTCTTCAGCAATCCCCTAGAGAAGCCCGTCAGGTATTCCTGGAGGCATTCATAAAGAAATCCTTGGAGAAATCCTCATGAAATTCCCACTAGCGTAACTAGCTTTTTCTTTTTTCTCACACACTCTCCTAAACAAACACGAGAAAGAGAAGGCTGGAAAAGGGGACATGGTCCCTCAAGAGAATCAAGAGAATGAGTGAGAAAAAAGAAAAGCTACGCCAATGGGGATCGCAAATATCTGATGGTATTCTTTTTGAATTGATTCAGAGGTTTCTCCAGGGAATCCTATAAATATTCTTATACATATTCCCTCTGTGATACCTTCAAGGATTCCTCCAGAAATTTCTTCAATGTATTCTATAGAAATTCCTCTTGCGATTCATTCAGAGATTTTTTCAAGGATTCCTTTAGAAATTTTCCTTAGAGTACCAGCAAAAATTCATACTAGAATTTCTCCAGGAATACTTGATGGGATCTCTAAAACATTTTCAGCTGGAATTTCTCTGGAAATTGCTCTTGAGAGTCCTCCTGGAGGATTCCCAAAAGAAATTGTCTGAGAAATCTCTGCAAAAGTTCCAGATGGATTCTACCAGACATTTCTGAATGCTACCCAGCATCATTCCTGGAGCAGTCCCAATTGCTCTTAAGTTGATTCCTAGCTGGAAAATTTGTAAGAAAGTTCTTAAATAATCCACACAGCAGGATTTTTTGGAGGATTACCAGCAGTAATCACTAGCGTAGACAACTTTTATTACTCATTCCTCTGAACAAACACAAGAAAAGGAAGGATGGAAGAGTGGGCACTTGCTCTCTCTTCCATTACGCATTTTCTCATGTTTATGAAGGTGAATGAGTGAGAAAAAAATCAGTAGAAGCTTGTGGCTGTAATTGCATGATGTTGTTCAGCAATTATTTCTGCAAAAATCTTAGGTTTCCTCCAGGAATCCCGCAGGAAGTCTTTTTGATTTTTTTTCAGTTGAGATGCAGTGTAACATAGCACTTGGAGCGTTATACCAGTAAGAAGGAAAAAGCAGAAGGAGGTGCATTTCATTACAAAGAACAGCTTTATTGAACACACGAACATTCCGAAAGATCCATACAAAAACTTATATCGGAAAACCCATTCCCATGGGTCGTCCACAAAAAATGACACATAACTCTTAAAATTAAGCAAATGAGGTAATAGTTTGTTCCTCAGTTTGTTCGGCAAACTTGGCAACAATGCACTTTTCTGAAACTTTGCGGAAGACACCAATACTCTTATGAGAAAAGTGAATTCCCATCACACTTTTAGGTGGATTAACCACAAAGGTGACAATTCAAAAATAAAGAGGTAAGTATATAGAACAAATTATTTTAAGACACCATATACCTCCAAACTCAATACTTGAAGCCAAAAAAATGTATTATGGATGTGAACGCCAGTATACAGTAGATTAAGTCCGGTGGCCACATCCGGTAGTTTCTAAACGGTCCAAAACTGCTTTCAGCGTTTCTAAGAATCACGCGTTAAAATGGCTGGGTAAAACCGTAATCCGGAACATCCGAAACCGGTTCCGCAGCGGTCACAGTGAAAAAAAACAGTGCAAACCGACACAAAATTCTGTATCTGACGAACGCATCCAGTTTTTCTAATAAACCCAACGGTTTTAGGCGTAAAATTGTCTGGAGAATCGAATGAAAGTGGTTAAACAGACCGCACGGATCATTATCCTGCTCATTTTGCCCTGATTCCCCAGTTTTTATTGACTTTTATATGAAACTAGCTCTAAAACACTTATGAAACATGAATGCGGTTTGCCTTGAAGGACTTTTCTGAAGGATTAATATGTAGAGAATCGATTGAGAGTGATTGCAGTGACCGCGCGAATGTAATTATGCTCATTTTACCCTAATTCCCCACATATATTGGGTTTTGTATGAAATTAGCTATATAACTCGCAAGAAACTTAAACGTGGTATGCTATGAAGGGTTTCTTTCATGGATTATGGTACAATGAATCGATTAGAAGTGATTTCAGAAACCGCGCGAATTTAATTTTGCTACTTTTACCCTGATTCCCCACATATATTGAGTTTTGTATGAAATTAGCTCTATAACTCACAAGAAACTTAAAGGTGGTATGTTAAGAAGCATTTATTTGGAGGATTATGATACAACGAATCGATTAGAAATGATTGTAGTGACCGCGCGAATGTAATAATGCTCATTTTACCGCGCGAAAGTAATCATGCTCGTTTTACCCTAATTCCCCACATATATTGAGTTTTGTATGAAATTAGCTGTGTAACTCACAAGAAACTTAAGGGTGGTATGCTATGAACGGTTTCTGTAGTGGATTATGATGCAGATAAGAAATGATTGCAATGACCGCGCGAATGTAAATATGCTCATTTTACCCTAATTCCTCACTTATGTAGAGTTTTGCGTGAAATTAGCTCCATGACTCACAAGGAAATTATCAGTGGTTTTTTAAGAAGAGGTTCTTTAGCGAATTATGATACAAGAAATCAATTAAAAATCATTGCAGTCACCGCGCGGATGTTATTATGCTCATTTTACCATAATTCCTCACATATGTTGCATTTTGCATGAAATTAGCTAAATAACTCACAAAAAACTTATGGGCGGTATGCTGTGAAGAAGTTCTCTAGTGAATTATGATACAAGGAATCGAATAGAAGTGATTGTAGTGATCGCGTGAATGTTATCCTACACTACTTCGCTACATATATTGAGTTTTGTTTGGTATAAGCTCTATAACTGACAAGCAACTGCAATAATTTTTAATTGATTCCTTGAATCATAATCCACTAAAGAAACTTTTCTTAGATACCTCTCACAATTTATTTGTGAAATTTGTAGCTAACTTCATACAAAACACAATATATTTGGGGAATTAGGTTAAAATAAGCATTATGACATTCACGCGGTTACTACAATCGCCTCTTATCGATTACTTGTATCATAATTCACTAGAGAACTCCTTCGCAACATACGACATAAGTTTCTTGTAAGTTATAAAGCTAATTTCATGAAAAACTCAATATGTGTGAGGAATTAAGGTAAAATCAGCAGAATTACATTCATGCGGTGGCTGCAATCATTGTTAATCGATTCGCTAAAGGAATCCTTCTTAGCAAACCACTCATAATTTCCTTGTGAGTATTGAAGCTAATTTCATACAAAACTCAATATATGTGAGAAATTAGGGTAAAATGAGCATAATTATATTCACGCAGTCACTGCAATCATTTTTAATCGCTCCCGTGTATTATAACCCACTAAAGAAACCCTCCTTAGCATACCACCCATAACTTCCTTGTGAGGGAGCTAAATTCATGCAAAACTCAACCTATGTGGGGAATTAGGGAAAAATGAGCATAACTACATTCACGCGGACATTGCCATCACTTCTAATCGAATCCACTAAAACAGTGGTGCTCAGGTTGATGTAGACCGCGGGCCAAATTGAGATTTTGCGACTGAGCCGCGGGCCGCAGGATAAAAATTATCGTAAATGTTTTAATAAAAGTGTTCTACTAAGGCAATTTTAGTATTGGAAAATCATAGATTTTATGATATTTTTGATAAACATCTCTTTCACCTCAATACTTTCAATGTTCTCAGTTTGACCATTGAAAACTCACTGAAAAAAAAAATATCTAATTGTGAGTCATTTGTATTAGTAAATCATTTATTGCTACTTATGACTGGATTACAGTGGCGTTTCGGTTTGATCACTAGTCGTTTTAATCACTACTCGCCCAAATTCACGGTTTTCTATTCGGTTTTATCACGATTTTCATTTCATTTTTATCACACTTGTTTTAAAACATCCCGAAATAGATAAAAAAAAATCAATACAGCATTGCCCAGTTCACCAAAACTGTTGGAAAATGTGAACTACTACTCATATATTTCAGAGCTGAACAATTTTGAAGAATAAAACTGAATTTATTTCTCGTTTCGTCAAATTCACGATTTCGTTTATATCACGGTAAAATTTTTATTGACCGTGATAAAACCGAAAAACCACTGTATATACTGGATGCTAAATATAGCCTCAAACTACAGAAAAAAATATAGCGAAAATTTCAAAATAATGGAAAAATTTACAGTTAAGATTATTACGCACTAAAATAACTTTTCTTCACAACTTTAAGGATCAAGAAAAATCATCAAGTATTAATGCTGTCATTGAAATCATTTCTTCACAAATTGAATTAGATGATTGATAAAGTGAAAGATATTTGCATAAGATTGAGCATTATAATAATATTTTTTCATCATTGATCGTTCAGTAACTTTTTTCCCAAGTACTCTGCGGGCCGCATTCAAGAGCTTGGAGGGCCGCAGTTTGAGCACCACTGCACTAAAGGAACCCCACCATAGCATACCACCCTTAAGTTTCTTGTGAGTTGTATAGTTAATTTCATACAAAACTCAATATATGTGGAGAACGAGGGTAAAATGAGCAGCATCACATTCGCGCGGTCACTGCAATCACTTTCAATCGATTCCTTGTATCATAATTCTCCAAAAAAAAAAAAACACTCTGAACATACCACTCATAAGTTTCTTGTGAGTAATATAACTAATACCATACAAAACTCAACATATGTGGGGAATTGGGGTAAAATGAACATGATCACATTCGCCCGGTCACTGCAATCAATTCTAATCGATTCCTTGTATAATAATCCTTCAAATAAACGCTTTTTAACCCTAAAAGGGATACCTGGGGTCCATTTGGACCCCAGGCGCCTTTCAGAGCTCGTCTTTGGTGGAACACACTCAGCGAGGTGACGAAACCGAGGCCATGAAGGTATCCCTTTTAGGGTTAATATACCACTCATAAGTTGCTTATGAGTAATATAGCTAATTTCATACACAACTCTATATATGTGGGGATTCTAGTTCTAGTTCTTCTTGTATTATTATAGTAGCATAAGCCTTTTGCCTTTAAAAGCCCTAGCTAGATGCTAGGGCTTTTAAGGGCAAAAAGCTTATGCTACTATAATAATACAAGAAGGCTCCTTAGAAAATAAAAAAGTGCTCCATAGAAAAAGGAGCCATGTACCAATAAAATGAAATTCTCCATAGATTGACAGAAATGTACCATTAAACAGCTGAAATTGTACCGGTAGACCAACAAATTGTCTGACTGAAGTTGACAGATTGTACCAATAAATTATGACATAATGCACCATAAACTCATAAAAATGTTCCATAAACAACCAAGAATGTACCCATAGTTTATGCATAGATGCTCCATAGATATAGCATTTTTGCTCCAAAGAAACATCAGTTTGCACCATAAACATTATCTTATTTCAC
Organism: Aedes albopictus; assembly: GCF_035046485.1. Taxonomy (NCBI): domain Eukaryota; kingdom Metazoa; phylum Arthropoda; class Insecta; order Diptera; family Culicidae; genus Aedes; species Aedes albopictus. Next base: position 332,759,944 of record NC_085137.1, on the reverse strand, counting down.
TATGCATGTTGATCCTATTGCTCATCCATAGGAATGCAAAAATGTTTTATTAAAATGTAAACATGCTCCAAGAAAACAAGTTCTATTCCGTGAGGTTCATTTACACTTACTATTCCAATATTAATGGCACATGAAAAGTGATTATTTTTCATAAAAAAAACTTATAAGTGTAGAAGCAATATCAATCCTTATCAATCAACAAAAATCACTTAAAAATCTGTAAATGCATGAATAAATCAAAACTTTCTATAAATGATTGATTTTCGACAAAAAACATTTAAAATGTATTAGATGAATAAACAATTGCAGAAAAATATTTTAACAAAGAGTTGCAAAATGATGATTTTCTCAGCACATTTATCTAACGAGAATCGCTGAGTCATGCTGATTGAGAAACTGAGGCGGCAGAAAGCCTCCGGTAATATCGGTAATATCTCCGGATTTCATGAACCGAATGTAATCAAATTTTGACCATTTATGACTTATATAATGAGTTCTAAAAAAACTTATGACTGAACTTAAAATTATTAACACGGAAGAAAATTAAAAACTTCAACATCGTTTCAAAATTCAAGATGCTAATTCTAGATCATATGAAGTCCCTCTAATTGATTTGGATATTAATATGTTTTGAAAGTAAGTAACAACATAGCCGGAAATAAATTGAGAAAGTAATGGAAAGCATATTAAAAATAGACCAATTTACTTAAAAACCATAAAATAAATGAACTCGCTATTACTTTTTCTCTTGTTAATAATTTCAAGAAAAGTCGAACGTTTTTCAGAGCTCATTATATAAGTCATAAATGGTCAACATTTCATTGCATTCGGTTCATTGAATCCGAAGATATAACAGCTCAAAGCTGGCTATCGGATAATTATACCTTTTTTTAGAATCTTTATAACTTCGTGCAGAATAGCTCAATCTTTTCTAAATTTTGACACATCTAGTTGATCAACTTACAGTGAGAATATTCGATGCACTTTTCGAAAAGATACAGCTAGTTGAACATTTTTTGGAAAGTGAAAATTTTGCCTGTCCCGATCATTTTGTCTATCCCCTGTAGGCGGGAAGGGATGGTTTATGTAGAAGCGATATTTTGGATAGTCGAGTCAGGAAAGCAAAAAGTGTATTGATTATGGGGAACCGAATTGCTGTCACTCACCAGAAAAAATACAAAATGTTCATTGCGTATGAAAAAAAACTACTTTTTTCCCTGTTAATAAAATAAATGCAATGTTCAATCTATTGCGTTGATTTATCGATCCTACATATAAAGATTTCATAGCCGTTCATAACACCGGAAAGCAGATTTAATTTATTTCCACCAAACCGGTTTATAATAAGGAACCGCAATAACCGTATGAATCCTTAGATCGCAATTGCATTGCAATAGTGCAACTGATTAAGCTGAGAAAAATTTCCCTACCTACTTGCTGTCCGCCTGAACGCGCGCTCCACTTCGCAAATACGTTCTTAGCATGTGCCGCTCGACTATGAATGGGATGCATCGATCACTATAACTGTTAATTGTAGCTGACTTATGGCAGTTTGATGTCCGTGTTGATCTGTCTGAACTGCACACCAGTTTCTATCTATTTGACATGTTGCGGACCTCCACGTGACCTTCCTGGTAGCAAGTTGTAAAACCAGGGGAGTTTCCGTGTGGATATCGTGAATCTAATACGACAGGTATTCCCTGTTTTCTCTGAGCAGCAAATCTTAATTGCGCACATCTGCCTCATGATTGAAACGAGTATATCATTACATTGCTTCGGTGTAAATGATGGAACACTTTATTACAAACTATGACAAGCTTTGTTATCGAGCTATGAAACGTAGTCGAACATTTTCTGATGTTTCCTTCGTTCACGTCGTTATTTGTTTGCAAAACTGCTTTGCTAACAACAGAAACATCTAGCCAACACATTTGATATAGCACGCTTTGCTACCCTGTCACGTGAATCATATCCTAACCTTGACCGGAATGCAACACGATCCAGCGAGCAAACGACCTCAAAAGCCAACTGACGAACCCAGTAACCATCCATTAATGACACAGTCAACTAAAAAGCCCAACTGTAGCGTGAAAACCACACGACATATCGCTGCAAACCCGCCGAAAAGGCGAGTCGCATCTGTGTGACCTTGGAAATACTTTCGTTGGTCAGTTTTATTTAATCAGACATGTTTTTTTATGATTCCGCTATACACACTCATTAAAAATGTTTTCATCTCGCCCGCATCACAAGACGCAAGGGTTCAACGAGACAAACCAACTAAGAAGAGATATCAGACAGAGCAGCACTAGGTATAGCGCAACCAACAACGGTCTAAATGTTAAGCGAAGTGACGTTGTTATGTAATGGTTTTCGTTCCAGCTTCTTGGTTTGGCGCGCAACCCACATTGTAGGAAATCTCCGAAGTGTCTCTGGGCACGTGTCGTGACCACAGCAGTGACCGGATTTGAACCTACCCCACGCCAACCGATTATAGCTGATGACCTTTGCTACATAGGTGCTTGCATTTGACACACTATAGATATGAAAGGTATATTTCAAAACGTCGGGCTTATAATTGGTATTATTATTTTAATACAATTTGGATCCTAATTCGGTCGTTGAATGCACCTTTGTCAGGCTCCATATTTTAAAGCATTTGAAATTTCAGATACCTTTCGGAACGACCCAAATGCATTGAGTTGCAAATTTGAATAAACCAATTACCAATTATGCGTTGCAGCATTTGAGGAAAAGTTATTCACGGTGTGTCTGGTAGAAGAAATTTATTACAAAAAAATAAGCATCGCTAATTTTTACGTTACGTGAAAGTTGACGCTACTAGCTTTCATTCAAGCCCAACATCGAAATATTCCATCGGGGGAACTTTTTCATACAAAAATTGGGTATGTTTGTTAAGTAGAAATAGGGATTAATTTGGAATTATGGGGATTAATTTTTATTATGGGGAAAATCAGCCCGAGGCTGGTTCATCCCCGTTGAGGAAAAGTCTGATATAAACTCCTAGTGGTTTTTCATCTTGACAGGATCCCATATTTATAATCATTTGTTCAACATACAATAGTGGAAAAGTATAACATCATATAAAACATTGTGACTTAATGTGTGATCCTTGTAGGGGAAGACGGGGTAAGACGGCCACCCTAAGCCATAAAAATCATAACCTAACACTGACAATGAATTACACTAGTTTCAACACAGCATATCATTTTTCGAAGTGTTGGGCATGCAAGAAAATTATTTTTCGATTTGTTCTGTTGAAACTTTTATAATTTTGAGCTATTTGAAAATTTGATTAAAAAGCACTTTATTTTTTGACGACGGGGTAAGACGGCCCACCAGCGGGGTAAGAAGGACCATCACTATTTTTTAAAATAATAGTGATTAGAAATGTTTGAATTCCATACGTTGAAATAAGATATGACTCCTTCAAGTCCCTCACATGCAAAATTGGTTAACATAATTGCCCGTGGGTTACCATTTATTATTTTTATTGGGGTATCGTAAATATGGATACTCAAACACCCATTTACATCACAAAAATGATGTTTCTGGTTACGTCCAGCGCAAACAACGCAAATATGAGTTTATTTATGTGAAATGGCATATTTTCAACAAACAATTTTCTATAAATTGGGTGCAGCCATATTATTCTATGATCTGGGGGGTGGCCGTCTTACCCCGTTCGAGGTGGTCGCTTTTACCCCGCTTGGGCAGATTTTACTCATGAGGCTAGTTTATAAGGATTTTTGTTTTCAATCTCAATCCCGTTCCTCTTATGTTTTGTTAACATTCCTGGTAAGTTATAACGGGTTACTTTTTTGGTTTGAAAACTTTATTCCGAATCAAAATCCTTAAGGTTATATGCGACAAAATTAGATCAAATACATCATCATGGAGCAAAATCTTTGTTTTGTTTATTTGTTTTGAAAATCTCAATATAAACATTGCGCAAAATGGCTCAAAATGACAAATATTTCTTACTTGAACAGAGTACTAGGTGAAAGTTTATAGTAAACGGCATTTTCATGGTGAACTGTAGGTGGTCCGTCTTACCCCGGCGGGCCTTCTTACCCCGTCTTCCCCTAAGTGTTCTTGATGCAAATAATCACTATATAAATAATATGCAGGGGATGGCCAAAATGATTGGGAAAGGAAACTTTATTTCTCTCACAAAAAGTTCAACAAGCTCTAACTTTTCATAGAGTACATCAAACATTCGTTAATTTTGACTGTTTGTCAACCTGTGCATCTTTGGTACAAATTTGAGCTCGATTGGTTAATCTTTCGCGAAGTTGCAAACTGATTAACACGGTAACGCGAGAAAATAATAATACAAGAACATTGATGAAACTCAAAAACGTCGCTTATTGGCTTTTTTTAGCTCCAGTTGTCTCGTAAAGCTACGGCGCGTGTTTCGGTTTCGCATTAGCAGTACAGTTGAACGGAATTTTATTTTCTTATGATCTACAACATCTACCATCATTTGTGTTCACTCTGTTCAAGGAATTTAGTCACGATGATGTCCATTAGACCTCGCAATGCTACGAGCAACTCTATATTGTCGTAGTTGGACATTCCGTGAAACACAAATGGCCTCCAAAACACTTTGAAGTTTGGATTACGATATCTACATACTGTATCATGTTTAAATTGTAAAAAATATTCGTGGAATGTAGTCTATACTGCTGATGGAGCCTCAGTGGACAACTATAAAGCTTTTGGTACATTCATGGGATATTCCAGGCTTTGCAAACTATTCTGGAATTGGGACCTTCAAGGTCTACAGGATCTACTCTTGTTTATGTTCACTCTACCAGCATCAGTGCTGCAATTTTTCGACAGGCCTTTATGATAGCGATATTTTGTTTTTTTTTTTTCATTTTCTCCGTTTTGGTTTTCCTGTCAAAGCTGCTTTCCGATCAGCAACAAGGGAGCGAAATGCAATAGGTATTCACACCCGCACGCAGTGTGCTGAAAGTGAGAGCTGACAGGGCTAAATTTCCATTCAATTTTCTGTAGTTGAGTGTTTTCACCCGTGCTAACGTATAGGGCACTCTCTCTCACAAGCCACCGCTTGAGACGAATGGCCTTTCAGCATGAGTAGTGTGTGGATGATTGGGAATTGATCTTGTTGGGTCGCTCACGAATGGAGCTCCCTAACTCTGTCAGTTCTCACATCGAGGAACTGAAAACGACCGCCGCAGTCATTCATTTTCGGCTGAAAAACAGGCACTGAGACGATATTTTACAGGACTGATTACGAGTATCTCTATGTGTTGCTATTTGGGTGTCCACTGGTATATAAATGGACCCTATGTATTTTGAAGTATGGGTCGCAATATCTGTAAATCTTTTTTCGGCTGTTCGGGCCCGTATGAAGTTGATCTTCAATATTAACTTTCTTTCTCGATAAGCCTAGATAGCTGTGTAGTGTCGGTAGCGATTGTCTCAATTGGCTAAGAATAACACTACGGACTGCCTGTTCCGGTGGTAAAAGTCCACCAACAGGTGACCCCTAATTCATGGTGTGATGCGGCTTCATGCTTACCAAGCCTAGGAATGAATGGCTAGGGGGGGGTCTAATAAAAACCTAACCGCAAACGGAGCCTGTGGCGTACCAGGGCACCCTCCACAGTATTACGCCCTTACTGCGCTAACCGGAGCAATGGTGCAGTGGACCTTGTGTTTCTCCGAGACAATCGGCTGCCCTTCTTTAGTCTTACTTGAGGCTAAATAAAAGCGGGATTATGAAGATGTTGTTAATTAGTTTAAATTTTCACTTATGGTTTCGCATTATGCGATTTACACAGTGTATTCTGTGTATCCTCGCCTTTGGCTTTTTCCAATCGATACCGATCTGGTTTTGTTGCTGCTGTTCTTTGTTGTGCTGTTGTTGCAAAGAGTTTAATCTTGCCCAGTTTGGGTAGTGGCAAGGGTTAGAATAGCTCGGATCAATCTTCAGCATAAAAGAACAGCAATAAAAGAACAGCAACAGTACACGATCACGCTTCGAGGCGAACAGACGCGTTTGTTTGCTCATCCGTTTATTTTCGGTGCTGGTTTTGGCTTTGCGCGGCGTTCGTACCTACTGGTCACAATGTCCAGCGAAGTGGTGATAAAGAACACTCTGGCTTTTTTGTTCCCGGACAATGCCATTCAACCAAGCTTGGTTGATATGGGACGTTTTATCAAATCACTGAAAGGTGATAAGTGCATGATGGAGACAGCGTATAAGATATCTGAGGAAAAGTCAGTATTTATACGTTTTAAAAACGAGGACGCAATGCAGTTTACGTTGATAAACAACCCAAAGACTTTGCCTTTCCATTACAGTAATGGTAAGCAGGTAATGGTGCAAATGTCCGTCGCTGGAGGAAACAATCGATACGTGCGGATTTTCGACCTTCCTCCCGAAATATCCGACTCAGAATTGTCATCCGTAATGGCCAAATATGGAAGAATCAAGCGAACCGTGCGTGAACGGTTCCCACCAGAGTATCAGCTCGACATGTTCACGGGAGTCCGTGGCGTTTACATGGCGGTTGAAAAAGACATCCCGGAGACTCTCTTCTTCCTCAACCGAAAAGGGAGGATCTATTACGATGGATTGAAACCGAAGTGCTTTGTGTGTAAGTCGGAATCACATTTGAAAAAGTCCTGTCCCATTTTTGAAGATCGACGCAGTGGTTGTAGAAACCGACCAACAGCTGAAGTTGCAAACGGTATTATTGAGACCGTGTGCAACGACAAGGAAGAAGACCTAGCTATTGCTAAAACAGACAATGCAGAGCCGGACATCACTGATCAAAACAAAGGAACAATGGAGCAGAAATTGAGTAAGCCCGACGTGAAGCGACAACGTTCATCGGATTTGGAGTCCAACCGGTCACAGAAGAAGAAGAACGCAAACAGATCAACATGCAGCGGAGCGAACCTGGCTGCCACTCGTGACTCTTCTCCTAGGAGACAGAGATGCAGAGTGGCGTCGTATGATTGGATTGATGATGAAACTGAACAACGCCAATTGATAGCAGAAGATAAAGTTAGAATTGCTGCAGCATTGAATTTAGAAGTAGATAAAATTGATTTTTATACAGAATAATTTATTGTAATTTTGTAACAAACATATTGATTTTGGCTCCGTCAAGTGTAATACACGCCTGAGCCTTACAAATAAACGATTTGAAAAAAAAAAAAAAAAAAAGAACAGCAACAATCAATCTTTGCAGACTTATGCAAAATGGACCTTAGAAGAACCTTACTTCCGTAAGGGGAATTTCTATCTAGGAAACCTTGTGAACCCGGTGTTTACTACTTTCAGTAAACCTGAAATGGCAAACTCGCGTGTCATGCCTCGAGCCTGTGTGCTTGTCAACAACGCAATAGTTGCTACACTCATCTCTGAACTAACCACCAGAGATGTATGTGCTATCACAATTGATGTATCTGTTGGAAACCTCAACAGGAAATACGTCTATTGTTCGGTTTATTTACCGCATGATGAGCCATCCCCCACGGATGCTTTCAAACAAGTCATCGCATACTGTACTTCAAAAGGCCTTCCGCTAATTGTTGGCAGTGATGCTGATGCTCATCATATCATCTGGGGCAGCTCAGACATTAACTTGAGAGGTTCCAGTTTGATGGAGTACTTAAGTAGTACAGATCTTGCATTACTTAACATAGGCAACCGCCCAACCTTCATGGTATCTGCTAGAGAGGAAGTGTTAGATATAACGCTTTGCTCTAGTAGAATTAGTCACGAGCTGACCAATTGGCATGTGTCAGATGAAGAATCTTTATCTGTCCATCGCTACATCTTTTATGAACATTTAAATGTTACTTCGCAAACATTGCGTTTCAGGAATCCCCGGTCAACAAACTGGGATCTTTTTACTGATTTGGTTGCGGCCAAGTTTCATGGATACTCACCATTCATTGACACTCCAAGTGATTTAGATGATGCCGTTGATACTACAACGACCTTCATCATGGAAGCTTTTGAAGAAGCATGTCCTCTACGGTCTGTGAAGATCACAAGAGGAACCCCTTGGTGGAACTCTGATCTGGCGAAACTCAGGAAACAATGTAGAAAGAGTTGGAAGAGACGACGTTCGGCTGGTTCGGAGGCTTTCAGGTCGGCTCGCAAGGCCTACAGGTAAGCTCTCCGGTCTGCTGAACGATCCGGCTGGAAAAACCTTTGTACAAATGTTTTCAGTTTGAGTGAAGTCAGTCGGTTAAATAAAATCCTTGCGAAATCTAAGGATTTCCGAGTGAACGAGCTTCGTTTGCCAAATGGCGATCTGACTTCCTCTGATGAGAAAGTTCAGGAATGCTTATTCAGCACACGCTTCCCTGGATGTGTGGATATAACATCTTCGGATAAACCTGATGTCTTTTCTTGTAGTTACGATTCCCTGGCTTCGGATCGGAGTATTGTAACTATAGTATCGATTGAGTGGGCACTTAATAACTTTGCTCCTTTCAAATCTCCTGGGACAGATGGGATTTATCCTATTTTGCTTCAGAAGGGATTTGATCATTTCAAACATGTTTTGAAAAAAAAAATACTTGTTTGCAGTTTTGCTACAGGGTATATTCTCAAATCCTGGTGGGATATTACTGTCAGGTTTATACCGAAAGTGGGACGTGCGTCGTATGAAGAAGCAAAGAGTTTAAGACCTATCAGTTTAACCTCTTTTCTTAGAACGCATTGTGGATCATCACATCCGTGATGTTCATCTGGCCAACGTGCCTCTTCATGTGAACCAACATGCCTACCAATCTGGCAAGTTCACTGTGACTCTTTTACACAGGGTTGTTTACGATATAGAGAAAGCATTCGCTCAAAAGCAATCTTGTTTGGGTGTTTTCTTAGATATCGAGGATGCCTTTGACAATGTGCCTTTCGATGCCATATTGGAAGCCGCACGGAGTCATGGTATATCTCCAATGATTTCCAATTGGATTCATCAAATGTTCGAAAACCGATATCTCTTCTCGACATTGCGTCTAGCAGGGATTAGAAAATTGAGTGTTTGTGGATGACCCCAAGGGGGAGTCTTATCACCGCTTTTGTGGAATCTCGTAGCAGATACGCTATTGAGGCAACTCAATAATAGCGGTTTTCCTACTTATGGTTTTGCCGACGACTACCTAGCATTGTTAGTTGGTATGCGTATCACCACTCTTTTCGACCTGATGCAAAGCGCCCTTCAGGTAGTTGAGGGTTGGTGCCGCCAATATGGCCTTTCGATTAATCCGAGTAAAACATCTATTGTTCTTTTTACGGAAAGGTGAAACCGTAATGGCGTTCGACCTTTGCGTCTCTTTGATTCTGAAATCGATGTGACTGAACAGGTAAAGTACGTTGGAGTCATTCTTGATTCCAAGATTTCCTGGACACCTCACATTGAGTTCAGAATCAAGAAAGCTTGTATGGCCTTCGGGCAATGCCGACGAACCTTTGGTACAACTTGGGGTCTAAAACCCAAGTATATCAAATGGATCTACACAACTATTGTTCGGCCAATATTGGCCTATGGATCAGATATACCAGCAATATGTTTATAAAAATTGCCTTAAACTTCTCCATATTCTTGACTGAAAACCTCTGCGGAAATCCGCCTATGCTTCAAAACATTTTTAACGGGACAACACTATCTTTTTAACATGAATTTGATCCTGCATCGAACCTTTTCTCGAATGTTTGCCAAAAAATGTGTTGCAAATTTTCTCATTAGTTAGAAGCTTCTTAATATGATTCCCACGGAATTCTTTCGTAAATTCTTGTAGCAGTTTTATGAGAAAATTTTGTAGGAATCCTCCGGTCATTTCCAGAAAGAAAACATCAAAAACTACTACACTTCGGAATTCTATATAGTTTAGGTCATTAGCATGTTTTGACCCAGGAGTTTTTTCAATGAAATGAACTTATTTGTTCATTTTAAAGATGGATTTCTATTATTGAAAAAAATTAGTAATATTCGCCCCCTTTGACGTGATTTTTGCCCACCAGGGGGCGATTTCGCCCACTTTGGGAATCATTGGGCAAATATTAGAATGAGCAGGAACCCACACAAATTTGATAGCTTGATTTGATTTGAAAAAATATGTAGAAGAATAATTTAAAAACCAAATCCAGGTAATAATTTCTCTGTTTTTACCACTGATAGATAAAAAAGAATTGTTGATGTACTCTATGAAAAGTTACAACATTTGTACAACATATAGAAAAACATGCCTATCTAAAACATTTTGGCCACCCCCTGTACATGAAGCACGATGTACATGCGGCGCGGGTACAATATGCTTCGTAAATATTTCAAATCATATGACATGGCTATTTCTTTAAACTAACCTTTGTTCTTGTTGATTATGTTAATGACAGAGATGATAATTTATCTAGAACCCATTTCCTGATCAAGCTTCTACGTATAGAACCTAGCTGCTCACACGATTCTCGAATGGTACTTATTGAACATCTTTGGAATTAGAATCTTTCGGCAGTCCCAAATAACGTGTGTACAAGCAAACATATTCACACATGTCGCGCTCGGATAGGGTGAACGACTGAATGAGCTCGTCAAGTGACATACGCCAAGAACCAGTGATTGGTAAATATTTGGCAGACATAATCCAAACAAATCTCCAGCTTCCGTTGAAGTCCCGATCTATATGGTGGTGATGTTATATTGCGAATGATTTCAGTCAAACACACCCATTACAGTTTGTAGTCATTGCTTATAAAACCGATTCTAGAGTTTGCTACAAACAGCAACATAAGACACGCAGTGACGCTTTGTATCATCGACGTTGTAACTCAATTGAGCCCGATATAAAAGATACGTTTGCAGAAATCTGCACTAATTATGGACATTGGCATTAGACAGGTTGCGCCAAGGGTTTAACCTTCACTGAAGAGCGATACCGTCCTTCTGGGACGGGTTCTAAGACCGACTCGGTGTAAAAAGTAGTGGAAGTAATGCAGTAAATCGTTGTTGTACATAATGCTCAAACACCCTACCCCTTGGAGTGCAAGATCAAACACACGCGTGTGATAAATGCCATTAGAGCCTATTACGCAATATGTAATGATCTCGAAACTGGTACCGTTAGCAAGGGTATACGGTACCGCGCTGGGGCAGCCTACCAAAGTTGCTCTACTACTAATCGATGCTCTATGATTGAGAGTTTGAGCCGTTGTTGAATCTTTTCCAGTTTCGCTAGGCGTCCACGAATATGTATCAAATCTGTTGTTGGTGCAGTCTTGTAAGTGGCTCTGTTGTATTATTCATTGATGGCTTTTCGATGATGGAGTGAATAGCTGTATCCGTAAAATAGGTAGAAGATAGTGAGCGGGTATTGTTTTGTTGCACGGATGAATGAATTCGCAATTTTACTTTTATCCCAAGGATTTTCTAAATAAGTTTTTCGCTTTGATCGAAGATTGGAAGTAAATTGGATACTAAATAATACTAATAATTGAACAAGAGTAAAATTCAGAAAGTGGAACTCTTGTCAAACACTTTCAGGCATGCTAACATGCTAATTTGAGGTGAGTAGAAGAAAAAAGTTGGTGCACGCATAGCTCGCTAATGGAATGTCTAATTAGGGTCGTCTTTATTTTGTTCTGTTAGTTTTTACCCAAGGAAAGTTAATGTAGCAAAAAATGAAGAAATTATTTTTTTAGCATTCATTTTTTATACATTTTGAACTTGGACTCGGAACTTACAGGGAACTGTTAGTTTTTTTTTTCATTAGAATGCCTTTTCAATTTCTTGGGGTTGTGCTCATGTAAGAACTTCAACTTCTTCACTATTTTGTGTTCGTTCGAAGGCTGTTCGGGCGCGTTTGGAAGTTGACCATCAACGTTAACTTCTTTTCCCGATCAGCCTAGATAGCGGTGTACTTAGTGTCGGTACACAGCAAATAATTTTGTAATATCCAGGCGCGTAATTTCAAGTGATGTATTATTCCACTTGATTGCATCGTTTTTCAACAATTATCACTCTCACCATGTACACCCCAGTTGGCACCGGAAAGTGTTAACAAACCCGTTTCAGCAGATACCTAGAAGCAGTAGGGAAGTGGAACCATTTCGGCAGGGGTCCTATATTGGGCACTTTTCTACTATAACTCAGCCAATTCTGAACCAATTAACACAATTTTTGGAACGCGATGAGATACGTAATGTATATTATCTAGCCGTGTACAAAATTTCAAGTCAATTGGTTTGGAATTGACTGCGTTATAGCGAAGAGTGCCCAAAATACCAGCCGCTGCCCAAGTGATACGCTTTATCATCATATTTATCATCCACCTTCAAACTCGGCGAAATAGCCGAGAGGTAAGGGATATGCCTCGCAATCTCCAGTTTCCACCCCGAGAATAAGAGCTATAGAATCGATTTAGTGGGCACTAAAAAGCTTTGCTTACTTTAAATCTCCAGGAGCAAATGGGGTTTTGTCCTATTTTCTTCAGAGGGATTTGAGTATTTCAAACATGTTTTGAATTCTTGTAGTATTTTATTGGATTTTTTTTTCATGACGTGAAATTACTCTATAGTTTTATTCCGAAAGGATGCGTGTGTTGTATAAAAAAGGAATGAATTCCAGATTTATCAGGTTACCTCGTTCTTTCTGAAATTCTTGAAACGTATTGTCGATTATCACATCTGTGATGTTCGTATGGCTAATATGCCTATTCATGTGAACTCATATGCCTTCCAATGTGGGATGTCCACAGTGGCTCTTTTACGCAAAGGTCTATACGTTCTCAAGAAAGCACTCGCTCAAACGTAGCTTTTGCTTGGGTGATTTCTTGAACATTGAGGTTGTTTTCAACGGCGTGCCATTCAATGTCGTATTGAAAGTCGCATGACGTTACAAGCAAACTCCAATGAGCTTATAGGCTCTCTTTACGCTTATGCATTTTAAAGTGTCCTTTTCCGGGTAAGATGCGAAGTTTTGAAACAGATGTAAATACAATTTGGAAATGTATCCTTCGCTAAAAGAATTTTTGAATCAAAAACTATGTGTAATGGTAAATTAATTGTTTATTATTACACTAGTTTACAGCATTTTTGAACTCGGTAAGCTAATGATCGTTTTTGGTGTAAAATCATGCCCTGAGTTCGAAAATGTGAAGGAAAAAAATACAGTAGAGCGGAAATTTTTTCGACTTTCCATACAAGGTTGATGATTTGAAATCGATTTTTGTTCTATTTTTAAGTAAAGTCGCTCACTTCACAAATCTTATTCTCCGTAATCAATGCACCGATTGAGCTTAATTTTTTACTGTAACTCGCTTACATATGATATGTAAAATAAACATTGAGAAAGAATTTTTAAATTGTTTTTTTTTCTTATTGAAAAAAATACATTTCTTCACATATTTTTGGGAATTTTGCTAAAATTTAAGGAGATCGTCCCATAAATTTGCCAATATCTTGAATTTCATCAATCTGACGCACAACCTGCCTTCAGATGATCGAATGGTATTATATTCAGCTCTTTATTTATGGAAAAATATTTAAAATTGGTTGAACAAAACGCGAGATATTTGAATTTTAGTAAATTCCGTATTTTAAAAAGTTGTAAAAATCAATATTGAGCTAAAACTCAAAAACTGTTCTACTTAAAAGTTTTTGCAGCGCGGTTTCGAAATCAGCGCTAAATTCTGCTTCAAAAGCTTTGGTCGTTGACAGAAGTTTACGACTTTCGTTTTATTTTGTAAACTAGTGTTATTAGAAACAGTCATCTTGCCCCAGTGTACCTTATTTTTTTTCTATGCGTAAGCTCTTAGTTTTCTGAGCAACTTTGCCGAAGACAGTATTCTTCTAAGTGGTCCAGAATGCGAGATAGACGATGTTTAGACTAAACTAGAAGCTCCTGAGAACACAAGCGCCACGTAGTGAGTGATTCTCGAACTATATTACTTCCTGTAGAAAGCTCTTAGTCTTCTGAGCAACTTTATAGGGCACATGTACCGAAGATAGGGTATATGTACCATACATTGTCCTAATATGCCAGCCGCCTATGTCAATTTTGACTATAACTCGTAAATTATGGCACTAGAAAAGTTTTTTTTTATTCTACCACGCGTACTAGACAATGCATGTTTCACCAATTGGAGGTACGTTAACGTTAATATTCAAGAACTTACTTAATTACGTTAAAAAGATTTGATGCGACATAATGCAACGTTGGTCTGCGGTACAAAAGTTGACCTATTAGTGGATTGAATACATAGTTGGCCTATTGCATTTCGAGCGCTACAACCACTTATTCTCTCATTTTTTCCATATTTCTATACTATATTGCCACCATATACACATATTTTTTTCTGTTCGTTTAGAAAATTTTTACAACTTCTGTTTTAACTGATGGACACATTAGGCCTTTGTGGACACTCATGATTTTTTTGAGCCATAACAAATATGAATGGGCTTTTTTGCAACAAAATGTCTCTCAAAAAACTGCCATTTTTGAGTGCATAAAGGTTTATAAGCTCGAACTTCTGCTGTGGCGAGCGAATTGAAAATCGAATGATGAGGAATGAAAGGCCTATGTTATTTTTACTTGTGGACAACATTTCAACTTGATTGATTCATTACATTTAGAAACTCAGCCTTTTGAAAAAATGTGCTACAATAAATGGGCATGTACTAAAATTGCCATATCGTTGAAAATAATTGACCAATCAAGTTCAAATCCACACATGTAACTCATGAATATTAGGGCAACAACCTGTCAAAGAATCAGCATGATTGATATTATATTGATATAATAAACACATCACAAAATAACAACATTTTAAACTTTGTTGACAAAAAGTTAAAATTTAGACCATTTTTTTCATACAAAATCGACCATTGAATTTTTTGAAAATAAAAACGTTTTTGTTCATTACACCACATGTACTTATTATATTCCAATGAACGAGTTGATTCCGTGCCTGATTCTCTTGGCCTTATAAAGGATTAATTAGTAAAATAGTTGTTATACGTTGAAAACAAATATATACATTGAACATATAATGTCTTTAACTGTTTCATTTACTGTTCAGTTATTGTCAATTCAATATATCCCAGAATCATGCCATTTTTGATCATGTGCTCAGACTATCCACCAAGCCAGAAGAATCATGACGTCTAAAAAGTCTAAACAAAGTGACATTTTCATTTTATTTTTAAGCACTTACACTACCCGTCATAAGTACAGACTCACAAAAAGTATTGCAACAATATTGTATCACCCTGACTCACTTCGATATCTCTAAAACCAGAACACCTACGAAAATGTCGCCTTCAGAAAAGTTGTTGCTTTTGGTCTTCTGAATAACTTTCCTGAAGACAGCATCTTTGTAAGTCCTCAGGTTTTGGAGATATCAAGGTGAGTCAGGGTGATGCAATATTGTTGCAATACTTTTTGTGAGTCCGTACTTATGACGGGTAAAGTGTAAGTGCTCGAATTGAAATGATATGTTTAAATTGTTTGACGCATACCTTTTTCGATCTCCAGTTTTAGCGTATTTGTTGGTATTTTGGTTTACGTGCGGGATAGGTCGAACGGGTGGAGTATGCCAACGGAGCATCCCAATACCCTAGTATCCTTCTAAATAGTCCAGAACGACAACTACTGGCAAAATATAATGATATCCCTCATGTCCGACAAGGGCACTATGTAGCAGATTCCCGATGGTCAATGTTCCAGGAACCTCTGTTTTATATTTTTGATGAAATTTTCTTTCAAATAAGACGTTGGTCATTTGTATTGGTGAAACTCATTGATGATCATTCAATAAGAGTCTGAATTTCTGGGTCATAATGACTTCAATGCACTATCGTTCGTAGGTTTTTTTGTGGCGCCATTTTGATTTCACCTTAAGAAAAAAGAAAATCGTTATCTGCTTCGTTTCTGCAAAATATTAAAAGTCTAGAAATTTCATAACGATTAGTTTATGAACAAAGGAGATAGGGTGACAGAGGGTATTATCGAAAGGTTTATTCTCTTCGTCATGAGGGTTTTGTTTTTTTGACTGAATTGCCTGGAATTTGGTCGTATAATTCAGCTTGCTTGGGAAAGATTTGAGGCCAATTTAAAAAAAAAACCATGACGAAAGAGAACAGAACAGCCGAAAATTCGAAAGTTCCTATTAATGCTTGTAATCACGTTTTGGATCATAATGACCCTAATGCCCTACGAAGGTTAAGAAATCAAAAATGTTTTTAAATCCGTGCTTAATAATCTTGACAAAATATTCCTTAATTTTTAACAAACTGCTATTGATGTTCGTCTTTCATTTCCCATTCCAGAGCTCTCGTCAGCCTCCAGGAAATCACAGCCATGACAACTACCAGGGTAATCCTGAACTTCCCATGGGGTAACAACAACAATAACAACAATAATGAAAAAACAAAGGGAGACATTCACAATGACACTGGCTTGAGCGACGTCGTGTTGAAGGTGGCCCGCAAAGAATTACGTGAAGACAAAGCGATCCGCGAGCAGGCACTTGAACAGATGCGCGAATGGCTCAAACAAAACCAAGACGTCGAGAACGTTCGCACAGATGATCTGTTCTTGCTCAAATTTCTACGCACCAAAAAATTCAGCGTCTTCATGGCCCAGCAGATGATTCTAAAATATTTGAACTTGCGAAAAGTCCACATGCACCTGATGTACGGACTGGACTTCCTCTCGCCAAAGTTGAATAAACTCATCAATAACGGTTACATGTTTCCTTCGCCAGTGCGAGACAAGCATGGCAGACGGTTGATCATCGGCTTTGCAAGTATGTTTGATTGGCTATTAGCGGTTGGGCTCAAATATTGCTAATTATCGCACTATTTCAGGAAACTTCAATCCGGAAGAGCACGACAGTTCGGACATGTCCCGAGTGCACGCGATAACCTACGAAACGCTTCAGGAGGATGCTCAAAACCAGATTATGGGTTACGTACATATTGGAGACTTCAAGGGCATCACCACTGCGCACGTCTCCTGCTGGAATCCAACCGATTTTCTACGCATGATGAAGTGGGGCGAACAGTCGATCCCGATGCGTCACAAAGAGGTGCATCTAGTGCATGTTCCATCCGCGGTGAAATACGTGATTGAAGCTGGAAAATCAATGATCAGCAAGAAAATGAAGGATCGACTTCAGGTAAGGATTACAAAACAGGAACCATTCAATTGTTTTGGAGGTTATCACTCCCTAATGATATTAACGATTCCAAAATGTTTCATTCAACGCTTCTTCCAGGTACATGTCACCATTCCAGATCTGTGCAAAAAAGTAGAACCCGCGTGTCTCCCAAAGGAACTGGGCGGCAATATCCCTATGGTCGACATGATCGATTGGTGGAAGCAGGAGTTGGCAGCGAAGCGGAACACACTGCTTGCCTTGGACAATATGAACATTTTCAGCGATCGAAGCATCATTTCTCGGAATGGAACCGATCGTAACAACAATAATGGTGCCGCTCTGGGCATGGAAACTATTACGGGTAGCTTCCGAAAGTTGGAAGTAGATTAGTGAAGATTGTAAAAAAATGTCATTAGGTTAAGAAATCGATCGTTGCAATGTTACTATAATCAAGAGTGTGAATGTGTTGACTTAAAATATGTACTATGTAGCTTTAAAGGACACCATGAACAGTTTAAAGATCCCATTGTATAGCAAATGTATAGCTTTCTGAAATAAATTTCACCACTAGCCTTAGCGATTGTGTTAAATGACATGCAAAAAATATCACATTCTGTCTTAAGTAATGGACCTATCGATCATGCTACACCAGAAAAATGTCTACTCAGCAGAGAGTAAAATTTTCATTATCAATGAGAATTAGTAACGCGAACCTCGAAAATCTTTAAATTAAACTCATGCTGTGAATAAATTTGTTTATTTATTTATTTATTTATTTATTTATTTATTTATTTATTTATTTATTTATTTACTTATTTCAAGATACTTGTAGCGTAAGAGTTCACTCTTATAAAAATATTACAATCGGTATATTATTGCTGTTCTAATTTACCACTTCCGTATGCGAAAATTCAATGACTACAAAACAAACATACAAAAACAAACTAACTAATTTATACTTCGTTGACTTGCTCCTCCTCGATCATTTTAGTCTCCCCCATTAAGCCAATTCAAACATTCACGACGGAAACTTGTCGCAGAACGTATAACTTTGACTTCGTTTGGAAGCTGATTCCACAGTATGATAGCACGTACGAAAAGAATTTGCTCAATTAAGTACTCATGCTTTTTTTCTCATACTAGGTATTCGGTATGAGAGAGGTAACTGGGTTGATTACAATGATTAATCACAGTTATGATTAATCACAGTAATCAGCTTTTGTGGTGAATACCGAGTTACCTCTCATCCCAATTTGGGATTATACAAGGGATAGACAAAATGATCGGGACAGGCAAACTTTTCCCTTCTAAAAAATTTTCAAAATAGCTGTAACTTTTCGAAAAGTGCATCAAATATTCTCAAATTTTCAATGCAAGTTGATCAACTAGTTGTGTATCAGTGAACAAAATTTGGAAAAGATCGGACTATTCATCACGAAGTTATAAAGATTCTAGAAAAAGGTATAACTATCCGATAGCCAACTTTGAGCTATTATATCTTCGGATTCAATGAACCGAGTGCAATGAAATTTTGACCTTCTATGACTTATATAATGAGCTTTGAAAAACTTTTGACTTAACTTAAAAATTTTAACATGGAAGAAAATAATAACGATTAGACTATTTTTCTAATAAAACACCAAATTTTCTTAAATTTCAACATCGTTTCAAAATTCAAGATGCTAATTATAGTTCATTTAAATTTCCTCTAATTGTCTTGAATACAGATATGTTTTGAATGAAAGTAACAACATAGCTGGCAATTTATTGAAAAATTAATGGGATGCATATTAAAAATAGACCAATTTACTAAACAATAATAAACTTAATGAAATCGCTATAACTTTTTCTCTTGTTAATAATTTCAAGTTGAGTCAAACGTTTTTCAGAGCTCACTATATGAGTCATAAATGGACAACATTTTATTTCATTCGGTTCACTGAATCCGGAGATATAACAACTTAAATTTGGCTCTCGGATTATTATACCTTTTTCTAGAATCTTTATAACTTCGTGCAGAATAGTCCGATCTTTTCCAAATGTTGTCCGAAGATACAAAACTAGTTGATCAACTTGTAGTGAAAAATTGAGAATTTTTGATTCACTTGCCGAAAAGTTACATCAAAATGAACATTTTTTGAAAAGTGAAAATTTTGCCTGTCCTGATCATTTTGTCTGTCTCCTGTAGTTATTGCTTCCATTTGTCAATTATGACGAAGTCGAAGCAAGGAATTCGTAAAGATTCGTATGAAATATTCTAGAACTAGTTAAATTTCGCGACACTTCACGGGATTTCCTAAATTTTGCGATCAGGATTCATTTCCACGGATCTTGCAGCATTCACGAAACTGTTAATTTCGTCATCAATTAGCAAAATTTAAATGCAATTCACGCGCAGCGCACTTCTCCACTCTATACCAATCATCATCGTTCTGGATATTAATCTTGTTGTTTCATAAGACTGTGAAATGATTAGGTTCACTTCCACCTTGCATGCGTATAGTAGCGTATCACGGCCAGTCGGAATGTTCTACAGCTTATCAGATAATTTATTTGGTCAAAGAGTGACGGCAGGTGAATCCAGTTAAAGGTTATCCTAAAGTTTGCAGAAGCAAGCCGGATGTAATACCGACAAAGCATGTGGCATTTCGAGGGTGAACCTAGCACATGACTTTATTCAGTTGCTTACAATTTTCGCTTGTTTAAAAATGATAGTTTTATGAAAGATTTTTGATAGATCAAGTTCTATCCAGAGAATGAGTGTAATCAGTTTCGTACCTTTCAATTTCGTACCTTTTAATTGGTCAATTAACATCTAAATGAACGACTTATGTAAAATATTCCGTTTTACTAAATCAAAATTAGTAGTTTTAGCCGATTTATACTAGGTACGATATTTCCCATACAAGTCACCCTTCAAAAGTTGCATGCAAGTTCACTTACTAACATAAAATGCTTAAACCTATCAATGTTATTTGGTAAAGCAGAATATTTTTCATGAGTTGTTAATTTAGATGTTATTTGACCAATTATCCTTTGATTTCTTAAAAAAAAATATTTATATGCCAATGGCATGCAATCAAAAAATCCCAAAATCTCATATTTTGCCCTATTAATTGAGGTATAACTCAAAATTGTGACGTGCTGGAGCCCGGATTCGGATTCAGCAGCCCAAAATACAGGGGTTAGACAAAATGATCGGGACAGGCAGAATTTTCCCTTCTTAAAAAATATTCAAATAGCTGTAACTTTTCGAAAAGTGCATCAAATGTTCTCAAATTTTTACTGTAAGTGGATGAACTAGTTGTGTATCAGTGGACAAAATTTGGAAAAGATCGGGCTATTCTGCACGAAGTTATAAAGATTCTAGAAAAAGGTATATTTATCCGATAGCCAACTTTGAGCTGTTATATCTCCGGATTCAATGAACCGAATGCAATGAAATTTTGACTATTTACGACTTATATAATGAGCTCTGAAAAACGTTTGACTCAACTTGAAATTATTCACAAGACAAAAAGTTATAGCGATTTAATTTATTTTATGATTTTTTAGTAAATTGGTCTATTTTTAATATGCATCCTATTACTTTTTCAATGAATTGCCGGCTATGTTGTTACTTTCTTTCAAAACATATTTATATTCAAGATAATTAGAGGGAATATAATTGAACTATAATTAGCATCCTGAATTTTGAAACGATGTTGAAATTTAAGAAAATTTGGCGTTTTATTAGAAAAATAATCTTATCGTTATAATTTTCTTGCGTGTTAAGAATTTTAAGTTAAGTCAAAAGCTTTTCAAAGCTCATTATATAAGTCATAAATGGTCAAAATTTCAAAGCAATCAGTTCATTGAATCCGGAGATATAACAGCTCAAAGTTGGCTATCGGAAAAATAAACCTTTTTCTAGAATCTTTATAACTTCGTACGGAATAGTCTAGATTATTTAGCTAAGTTCTGTAAAAAGCGCAGTTGAAAGCTAAAAGAAAGTAGGTTAAATTGACGCTCTCAACTTGATCGACCCAATTTTCAGCGAAATTTTTTTTTAGCAAATGTTGCAATTTTAGGTAATTTTACATATATTTTTGTAAAAGTATCACCTAAATCACGTTTAATCTTTCTTTGACTTATTATCTTTTGAATGAGATCTAGGGTTTAGAAATTGTACGCAAATTGGCGGATATATGAGCCTGAAAAATAACATGTTTTTGAGGGGATGATCCTCAACTTTTGATCGGGAGTGTACAGCTCCATGGTTTACTTGGGAAATAATTTCGGTTTGAAGACTAACAAAAGAAAAAAATCTTGCAAAAACACGTTGAAAATTTAACGATGTGAAGTACGACAGTCGCAAAAAATGATAGTATCTCCAAAACCATGATGTGACCCCACGTAACAAATTTTGAACGTACCCCAAGAGGGTTTGCTGAATGAATCCATTTTTTGGATATTTTGTAAAATTGGTTATGAAAATCTTTTATAGAGCTGAACTGCCGTGAATAGCTAATCAGTCCCATCTGCATTTTGGGCAAAATTGAGTTAATGTCAATTTTCGATCTTTTTTTTTGGTGATCTATCAGCTGCGTGAATTGAAATATATAGTTTGTTCAGTAAAATCGAAAAACAACATCAAGTCAGATTGTCTCACAATCAAAAGTAATCGCAAATCAGTCCCATAACGAACTTGAGTACCTTGCAGTACAAAATCAAACACTGTTTTAGCCAATTTATATTTTTCACAGTAACGTATTCACGTTTGAAACAATGTTGGTAAACTCACACTCAAAACACACTCATGAACCGCTCCTGTGTGAGCAAAATCGCGCACGATTCTGTATCGTTTTTTCACGCGCAAGATTTTCATGCAAAATCTCGCTCTCACGAGTCAAGCGCCGAAATCTCGTTCGCTTGTAAAAAGAATCAAAATCAACTTGAACGATATTCAATGTTGTTGTATGCTAGATTTGCTTTTATTCTATCATACAATCCTAAAAACACCGATGAAAATAATAAGAACACCAAGAAATAAAGTAATGAGTGAAATCACGAGTCAACTCAAGCATGATTTTTTCGGTGGTGAGTTTGGCGAGTCAAGAATCGCACCTGAAACAAGTCAACCATGAGATTTGAGAATTTCAGTTTTTACCAACACTGGTTTGAAACAATTTGTGAAAGTTTCATGATGACAGCAGAAGTTTTCAATTCGTGATGAATTTTTGAAGTTTCACATACAGGGGATAGACAAAATGATCGGGACAGGCAAAATTTTCACTTTTCAAAAAATGTCCAATTAGCTGTAACTTTTCGAAAAGTGCATCAAATATTCTCAAATTTTCACTGTGAGTTGATCAGCTAGTTGTGCATCAGTGGACAAAATTTGGAAAAGATCGGGCTATTATGCACGAAGTTACAAGCATTTTAGAAAAAGGTAGAATTATCCGATAGCCAACTTTAAGCTGTTATATCTCCGGATTGAATGAACCGAATGCAATGAAATTTTGTCCATTCATGACTTATATAATGAGCTCTGAAAAACGTTTGACTAAACTTGAAATTATTAACAAGAGAAAAAGTTATAGCAATTTCATTAATTTTATGATTTTTTAGTAAATTGGTCTATTTTTAATATGCATCCCATTACTTTTTCAATGAATTGCCGCCTATGTTGATATTTTCTTTCAAAACATATCTGTATTCAAGACAATCGGAGGGAATTTAAGTGAACTATAATTAACATCTTGAATTTAGAAACGATGTTAAAATTTAAGAAAATTTGGTGTTTTATTAGAAAATTAATCTAATCGTTATAATTTTCTTCCGTGTTAAAAATTTTAAGTTATGTTAAAAGGTTTTCAAAGCTCATTATATAAGTCATAAATGGTCAAAATTTCATTGCATTCGGTTCATTGAATCCGGAGATATAACAGTTCAAAGTTGGCTATCGGATAATTCTACCTTTTTTTAGAATCTTTATATCTTCGTGCAGAATAATTCGATCTTTTCCAAATTTTGTCCACTGATGCACAAATAGTTGATGAACTTACAGTAAAAATTTGAGAATATTTGATGCACTTTTCGAAAAGTTACAACTAAATGACATTTTTTTGGGAAGGGAAAATTTTGCCTGTCCCGATCATTTTGTCTATCCCCTGTAGAAATCAATTTTGAAAACTTCCGAGTCCATTTTCTCAATGCCCACTTTTTCAGATGGGACTAACTTGTGATTTACGGCAGAGAACAAAGCTTGAAATTTTTCTTGGGTTTATCTAGCTTTTTTTGGGGTCTCCAGTCCAATCCGGAGACGGCGGGTTCGATTCCCGATCCGGTTGGGGAAATTTTCTCGACTCCCTGGGCATAGTGTATCATTGTACTTGCCTCACAATATAGAAATTCATGCAATGTAATGGCAGGCAAAGAAAGCCCTTCAATTAATAACTGTGGAAGTGCTTAAAGAACACTAAGTTGAAGCGAGGCAGGCCAAGTCCCAGTGGGAACATAGAGACATAAAGAAGAAGATCTAGCTTTTTTTTATCTGCACTTATAAATTAAATCATGTTCAAAAAGTTTCGTGAAAACACTGCCCATGTCTGATTCCAAAGTTTAATACTTGGTGGAGCATGATTGCAATACTTCTTGACTCTTCCGATAAGGTCTTTCTGTTTACTCCACAATCTCACTGCTGGATGCTTAATCATACTTATTTCACACATCCCACACGTCACGGTACAGTCTATCTGTGCAGTTTGCAGACGCAGCAAGTGCGATCACAGTAATTTGAAACATTTCGGTTTGGAAGCTGTAAGACGATACCCAACGTGAAGCTGCGGTTCACTGACAACCTGAATCCATCGAGGATAGAAGCCATCAACACCTATATAGTATAGACGATCGTTATAGTAAACACATCTTGTGCTCTAACAAAAAACAAATCGTTATTTATTGAGCTGCAACCAAGCATTGCTACGGAGAGCAACCACCGAGGTTCAAAAGTTTATCTGTATACCGGGCAAGTGCACATCATCGGGAGAGGAGAAACAATCGATCGGCAACGGTTGGCGTTAGTGCAGAGAAAGCCGATCGATCACTTATCGAGCTACTGGGTGCATACAAGATTGCTCTCCATTCAGTATGTGCAAATCAGTGCTGGCATTCTCAGATGACAATTTCGCACACTGCGAATAGGAAGTTCGTCCGAGAACCTCCCTGAGCTAGAGAAAAAGTTGTTCGAGTGCCCCGAAACTATCACCAGCCAGCTAGCAGTGTAGGCCAAAAGTGCCTATTTTTAAACAGAAGAAAAGGTTGTTTTAATGTAGCGAATCCCCGAAAGGCCCACCTCAACGGTCGGTCGTACTCTGTGCGTTCCACGTTAGGGCCTTACAGAGAGTCCGTTGGACGCGGAATTCTGTGAAAGAAATTGTAGCAGGAAATTATTTTTGTTTCGTCGTTAGAAAATTGTTCCTCAACCAGTATGTACTCTACAGGTAAGTTCTTGTGCAGCCCAATTAGATTACTACGAGTCCGGTAGCCAGGCAGAAAATGACAGTTTGAAATACAATATTTGCCTAATGATAAACTATCAAGGAATAGTGCATGTGAGGAGGATCTCATTATTTTCTCTTTGACGAGAACTGTTTGAAGACACTGATAACGAAACAATGGCAAACGCATCACATCCATGGTTCGTGATGCATTATTGACTCAGTGGAATCATCTCATTTCTATGAACAGTTGGCAGGATAAAGAAGCTTAAACAGCAGATTGTAGTGAGTGTTGGTTCTGTACAGTTGGTGCTAGTGTTATTCTTGGAAGGATTTGGAATTTGATGGTTCAAATCAGTACAATCTAACAACTATGAACACAATTGTTCAAGTGGTAGCATACTATGGTACATTGGTAATAATTCAATTTACATAGATTCGTAAATATAACGTTTCAAAAGAGAGTATTTCGATGGAATCTTCAAATTCATTGCTCGGGATAGCCCTTGTGCAACCATTTTTACAACTTAAGATTCTATCAGCGTAAATAAATCATATTTTATTTCCAGCCTAGATTTTTAACATGAACGACACGAACCAGGCTGAAGGTCTCTTAATTGGAGATACTTTTAACATGTAATAATTATTTTGATCATGATTTGTAGACATAAGCGCGACCGTTTTTTAATATACCCTCATATTCAAAATATATTACATATTGTTTCTCAAACTTTTGATGGATAATATATGCACATTGTTAGAGGCGAATGAACCAAAAAATATGTACCGTAAACCGGGGTTAAATTGATCCTCGGGTTGAAATTGATCAGACGTTTTCCACTAGATTTAGCATGCTTCAAACACTTTCCTTGTAATTATCGTGTAGTATATTATTTCAATTGCACGATACTAGTAAGGGATCAATTTAACCCTTATGTGGCCGGCAGGGTACCCGGGTACCCAGCCCCCATTTAAAAGACACGGTGTAGAAAAAAGCAAAAAAACTGCCAGCCACATAACGGTTAAAGTATGTTTAATCTACTAGAAAAACATCTGATCAATTTGACCCCGGCCTACGGTACATTAACTTACCGCCCACAACTTTTTGAATGCAAATAAATGCTTAGAATAAAAAGTGCTTGAACAAAATTCGTCAGAAATCACTTCAATTTATGGAAACCATAAAAAAAATATTAATTGATAACCAATAGTTTGTTGCACTCTTGAACCAAAAAGTACAGTGAACAAGTACTATACAGTAGACGTTCGATAACTGCAACATGTTTACGCTCCACTTAGCAAACTAAATTTGATAACTGCAACGACTGACAGATGTCAACAAGTTGTCAATCATCAATAAATAACCGTGAACGTGATCCGAATGTTCGTTTGGGCTAATCAAGTAAATCGGATAATTTGGTTCTTTAGTGAATAAAAAATGCTATTTTTATTGCCTAATAGAAAGAGCTAACTTTACGGAGAATTCTTCTTTTTCTTCTTTATGGCTCAACGTCCCCTTTGGGACTTGGCCTGCCTCGCTTCAACTTAGTGTTCTTTGAGCACTTCCACAGTATTAATTGAAGGGCTTTCTTTGCCTGCCATTGCATGAATTTGTATATTGTGTGGCAAGTACAATGATATGCTATGCCCAGGGAGCCGAGAAAATTTTCCCGACCGGAACGGGAATCGAACCCGCCGTCTCCGGATTGGCGATCCATAGCCTTAACCAGAAGGCTAACTGGAGACCCCTTTTCTGAGAATTAAACGATTTTAATGCGCTCCAATATTTTTGTTTTTAATTACGTTGGATAAAATGACAGTTCAATCGATAGATTGGCTGCAGAATAGAATTGGACAAGAAAAAAAACCCTTCAATCCGCAAACTTTAACCATTTGGAGACGGAATTTTCACCTCTCTGAATGCAACCTCGCTGGTCTAGAACACGTTTGTGATGGTCCACTTTCTTGGCTAAGCACATATGATCCATGCGTCCCCAAAGGGATAAAGTAATTAAAAATACTTGGGTACCAGAAACAACGAAATTTTGGATTTATCGATTAATTTTCAATTGGTATTCCAACTTTAGTCCGATAGATGGATGTTTAAACTTCTTCTTATCACCGTCCGATTTTTCAATTCTTACTAACTAATGGTAACCGCAGCACACTAAGAAGAAACGAACTTTACATGAGACGTAAATTTCATTACTTACACGTAAATATTTTAAAATATCTCAAATTTCCAAATGTTACGCTGAATATTACATCTTTTTTTGTGAAATTCAGTCTTGAAGGATAGAAAATGTTGGCAACTCGTTTGAAATTGAGTCTAACCAGACGTAAAATAACGTGTTCAGACCTGTAAATAGCCAATATTCATACCAAATGGCCAACTTTGACATGCTGTAACTTTGTTCTCTTATGACCGACTGGGTTAAACATTTGACAGTGAACTACAAATATGGTCAATTTTGATTTAGCAAAATTTAGACTTTTTCGGAGCACTTGCAATGTATGTGAAATTGTTCACGCACGCGGTTCGGACAACATCTGTCGAGGTGAAGCATTAGAATGTAAGGAAAAAATAATGAAAATAATTGCTGAATAGAAAAAAAACAAACACTGCTATTATTTTGAACATTTTTACATAGTATTTAACTTTTTTGTAAGTGTTCTAAATTTTGCTATAAAAAATTTAATCGTATTTGTAGTTCGCACTCAAATTTTTGGCTCAAACAGTCATAAGAAAACAAAGATACAGAATGTTAAATTTGGCCATTTTGTATGAAAATAAGCCTTCACTGCTATTTATACGAACACAGTTATACGTCTTCAAAGACGGTCCTATTTCATTTGTCAGGTTCAGGAAACCTAAAACTGCGTGATTTTTTCTAGGTTTTCCGTAAAAAACACTTACGTTGAGGAATGAATATTTTTCTAGAAAAAGCTGAGGTTTAGGAAATATCTTTAAAATATGAGGGAACTCGTGGCGCATTCCTTAGAGAATTTTTACTCAAACATTTTAATTTTTGTGGTCATTTATAAAGAAATTGTTGGGATGGAAAATAAATTTGTGAGGAATCCTCAATATCTGAAACAAAACATTGACATTTCTAACACAAATTGTTAGGCTGTTTTTGGATATTGAAGAAAAAAAAATTGAAAAATATTCTGGACTTTTTCTAATCACATTTTTAAATAACTTACTTGGAAATTCATGACAATGTAAAAAAAATCATCAGATAGGCCTTCAAGGAATGAGCTTAAAAATCTTCCAGTATATGAGGCATTTTTTTCTGTTTCTGAGAATATTAGTAAAAATTTTCACCAGAACATCTTACAGAAGGACTTTCATAAATATCCAAAAAGGCCAAAAAGCAATTTTGCAGATTTGTGTTAGGAAATAGGGTAAAAACGACTCTACAAGGTCCACATTTCTGTCCTGAAGAATTCATGCAAAGTGATTTTCGTGCTCTCCATTTGCTACAGCAAGAATTACTTCAGGAATTTTTCTTGGAATTTTGTAGGCAGTACTTTTGAAGACTGCATGAAAAAAAATTAAAAAATGTAGGAATTTCTTCCAGGAATTCTCTCAGAAAATTCAACCAGATATTATTCAAAAAGAATCCAGGAATTATTTAAACATTTTGTAAAAAAAATCCTTCAAGAGCCTATCAAAGGATGTCTTAATCAATTCGTCCAAATATTAATCAAGACATGCATTCTTTCATTTTTTTGTTTCTATTCCAGGGATTCCTACGTAATTTCTTCCGGGAATTGGTTAAGAAAGCTCTCCTAGGATCTCATAAGAAATTCCTCATCGGATTGCTTCAGGAATTCCTCCAAGAAATCCTCCAGAGATTTACTCGGGAATTCCTTCTGTGATTGTTTCAGAAATAACTCCAGATAATGTTTTAAAAATTCCCTCAAGGATTCCGTCAGAAAGGAACTCTTTTTGGGATTCCTCCCGGAATTAATCCAGGACTTCCTTCAGGAATTGTTTAGGGATTCCCTTAGGAATACCTCTTAGGAATTCTTCCAGCGGTTTTTTCAGTATCTGATACAGGGATTCCCCCATGAACTCTTCTCAGGATTCCTTCAGGATTTCTCCAAGAATTCTTTCTGCGATTTCTACAGCACTTTCTGAGATTTCTTCAGAGGAGGAGGGCTTCTATCAGGATTTTTTCTGTGATTTCTTGCGGAATTCTTCCTGGGATTCCTCTGGAGATTCCTCCAGGAGTTATTCCGGGGTTTTGGTAATTCCTGCAGGGATTCCTTCAAGAATTCCTCCAGGGATTCTTCCAAGAATTTCTCCTGGGACTTCTCCATGAATTCTTCCAGGAATTTCTCAAGAGATTTTTCAGTGATTTCTCCAGGAATTACCACAGGTATTACTCTAGGAATTCCTCCAGTTATTCCTCCAGAGATTTCTCCAAGGACATCCGCAGGAATTCTTCCAGAAATAACCCCAAGGATTTCTCCAGGAATTCATCCAGGACCGGACTCATGAATTCTGCCAAGAATTACTTAAGAAATTTCTACAACATTTCCTCCAGCGATTTCTTTAGAAATCCTACAGGGGTTTCTTCAGAAATTCTTCCAGGAATTTCTTCAGGATTTCCTTCAACAATTCTTCCAGGGATTCCTCCATGAATTTATCAAGGATTTTCTCCTCTAGGAATGAAATTCCTCCCGGCATTCATCCAGGAAATTCTCCATGTATTATTTCAGGATTTCCCCCGGAATTCCTCCATGAATTCCCCTGGGAATTCCTCCAAGAGTTTCTCCGAAAATTCCTTCAGGGATTGCTCCAGAGAAACTTCTAGGAATAGCTTCAGTAATTCAGGAATTCTTCCAGGGTTTTTTAGGGATTCCTCTGGGAGGTTACTCTCTAGAATTCTTTTTGGGACTCACTCAGGGATTTCGCTCGAGATGAGCCAGCCTAAGGCTGAAAATATCGTAAATAAAGTTAATAATCATAAGGGATTTCGCATAGGATTCCTCCAGGGACTCCTCAAGAGATCCTCCAGGCATTCCTGCAGGAATTGCTCCATGCATTCTTTTAGGAATTGCTCCAGACATTCCTCCAGGAACTCCTGCAGAAATTATTCCAGAGATTCCTCCAGAAATTGCTTCCTGGAATTCGTCTAGAGATTCACCCAGGGACTCTCCCAAGGATTCTTCCAAACATTCCTCCAGGAACTGCTTTAGGAATTCCTCCAGGAATTTCTTGAGAGATTTCTTCGCGAATTTCTTCAGCGGTTCCTCCAGGGCTTTCTCCAGGAATTTCTTCAAGGATTTCTCCAGAAATGTCGCCAAGGATTCTTCCACAAATTACGCTTGCAATTTCTCCAGGACTTTCTTGAGGAATTTCTTCAGAAATTTATCTAAGCATTTCTCACAGCGTTTCTCTGGGAGTTCCTCCAGGAATTTCTCCAAGAATTCATCTAGGTATTCCTTCAGAAATTCCTCCAAAGAATTTCTCCAAGAATTCCTTTAGAGATTTCTCTAGAAATTTCTCCAGGGTTTCCTCCTGAAATTCCTCCTAGAATCGCACCAGGAATTGGTCCAGAACATCCTTCAGGCATTCCTTTTGGATTTCCTCCAGGGATTCCTTCACCTCTAGCAATTTCTTCAAGAATTCTTCCGAGGATTTCTCCAGGAATTCTTCCAGACATTCCCCAAGGGATTCCTTCCGAAATCCCTCTAGGAATTCCTAAAGAGATTTCTTCCGAAATATATCCAGAGATTTTTCCAGGAATTCCTCCAGAACATGAGAAAATATGGCATTTTTTAGTCGATATTTTTCTATTTGAATGATATTTTGTTCACGCACTGGTTTTCATGAATTATAACTCTTTTTTCTCACCTAACTTTCGAAAAGTGCGTTCAAAAAAAATTTACTCGAAAACGGTTTGATGAATTGAAACGATGTCTTCGAAGATGTTTGAGAATATGTAAAGGACTCTTAGAACAAAACACTGAGAGTAATATCGAGGGGCTCGCAAAAATGGTTGTGGCTCCAACTAACGGGGGCCCATCAATTTGATTAAACAAATGCATTTTCCTTACTTTTTTGGCGAGGACAAAATCGCCGCCTTAAAATTTTTCAAAGACAAGGTCGGTCTCAGCGGGAGTTACTCTTAGTAAAGAGCAAACCATTGAAGGGAAATTATTCACTGCAAGTATGCAGTTTCTAGATGACTGGACGAGGACATTGATTCGTATAACTCTCAGCTGATGTCGACATATGTATGTTGTGTCAGAAATATCAACAGATTGATGTTTTCAAAATATAATGTGCTTAGATAAGGTGATTTCTCAATTATGTAATTCAGTTAATGTAAAATGCATGCATATAAGTTGCATACACATGAGCCATGATTATCGCACAGATAATCACATCATATTGATTGACAAGTTTTTGCTAACTTCTGATCTTTTTGCCTTATCGCTTTTGATGTTGAACAATGATGCCTGGAGTTACTTATTTAGACTAGCATTTTCGAATATTCTAGAAGCAACCTTTCTCGTAGTAACTTAAACAAAAATGTTAATTTTTATAAACTCTCGTTTGATTGTCAGCATCGAGCGCCATTTAGAGCAAAAGCAAACCAACGAACAACCATTCCTGCATGGCAGCCAACTGGACCTTACCCTAGAACGTTGCTACAGTAATTGTTATAACTTCTTTCGTTCCGTTGCAGCCCGTACCGCCGCCATAAGCAGCTCGAACCGTTTGAAAAATCCAATCAGCCGAAATGGCAGCAATTTGTCGGAATACGACTTGGAAGCAGGAGAGCACACTCCTCTTTTGGTATCGAGGGTTCGTTTTGCCCCAGATGTAGACGACCGGTCCCGCCATATTCAAACCGTACAAACCACAGCTCTGCTTGGCATTTTGACGCTGCTGTTATTCCTTCTGATAGGCATTATAATAGCCGTGTACTTGCTGCTGATGCAAGGTAAGGGAATATGTTGGTATAATTGTTAGGGACCATAAACTATTAAAAAATAATCCATTTGCAGTACCACGTCCTTGGCCCGTATCCCATCCGTTTTACTTAGTGGAGCGTAACGTATGGTGGAAACAACCGACGGAGGAGTTCCAGCTAAATCCATTGGAGAAGTATGCAACTCAGAACGTAATAATTCTGCATACGAGAAGCGAAACCTGCCACGATCAAGCCGCATGCATTGAACTGGTACAGAAGCTACAGAATGACGCGTGGAATCTAAACGGAACGCATATTCCGTACAATTTCCTAATAGGTGGCGATGGAAAAACTTACGAAGGCAGAGGCTGGAAAACGCAGCATGGTTTTTCGAATCTTCCCGGAATAAATGACACTATTGTTGTGGGGGTGATAGGTACGAATTACTTCAACATTTTTATGTAATAACTAACATCTTTTTCACTAAACTCTATTTTTAGGTACATTTAACGACCAGCGGCCCGGCCCCGTGATGTATGCAGAAATCAAGGCACTACTAACGGAATCCATCCGAAGGTACTGCCTATCACCAAACTATCGCCTGTTCGGCGTGATCGACAACTCAATAGCGAACAATGCTGCTGCCGAACTGTACGCAGAGATCAAAGAGTGGAGGCATTGGAAGGGATTCGTTACAGTTTAGGGAAAATGTTTTAGCGCAATTTTTAATCATCGGTGACGTGGACCAATCTTGGTCCGCAAGTATTACATGTATATGTGGAAAATTTCGAATAAAATGGCGATTTTACAAAATGGTGGTAGTAAAGTATTGATCCGTTTCAAAGATATTAAAAATTTGCTTTTATGTAAATAAAGGCCAAGGAGTCAGAAGAAACTATCACATTAGTAATTAGAAAAGCAAACTATTGCTTATCCATGATCCGAAAGCTATGCAAAGTCTGGTTGATCTAGATTTAGCCTAAATGCACATGTCTATTCTACTTCATGATTGTACTGAATCAGGAAAACCGCACATGAGAAACGTTGTAGCCTTTCTCAATGTACAAAGTTTATGTACAATGATATCTTAGTCAGTGGTCGGTTGCCCGTTTTTGCAGGTTGATAGAGTTGAAGTCCAGTCATTGTAGGGTAACGGTCGAATTTTGGACCACCCAGAGGATATTAGTTTGAATTTAAATCAAAATCAAACAGATACAGATGATGTTGCCCATAATGATCATGTTCGTATGATCCGAGGCTCTTACGGCTGTCCATTAAAAATATCCACAAGGTCATTCCTGGCTGAAGATTGAATGAAAATAGCGAATAGCTCCTAGAGGCAATCGATTGTTTAGTACCAATGGTTTGGGCTATGTAAGAAGCATAATAAAAAATCCTTCAATAAGAATAATTCAAGACTAACTTTTTCTAAAAACTGAATTTCTACAATCATCCATTGACATCTATGAACACGTTGCGATAAAAAAATTATGATCATAATGACGTGCTGGAATTGCTTATATCGAATAACAATTTAGTCTGCGAACTGATCATTTCACCCCGCTGATCAATTTGACGGTATACATTTTAGACACCTGGTGTTTAAACCCGTTTGAAAATATTTTCGAAGCCACTGCCACTTGCTGTATCATATCTCTATCACGATTTTGTCTACATCTGCAAGCTTCTTCAGCACCACATTTTATCTGTAAGGCAAAAATTGCTGCCTGTGCAAAATATTCTAACCTTGAGAATGATTTTAAAATTAGCATAGCATAGCATAGCCGACCGTACACATCCTGGGGTGGCTGTCGATAGAGACGTTTAATGCGCCAGAAAAGTTGCCTGGGCCTTGACAAACCTTTCATTTAACGAACTCTCGACACCTGGCCAGGTCCTTACGCTGAGCGGGGATGGGGAGGAAATTTTTTTTTATTCTTAATCACTTAACCTAATTTACAGCTCTTTTGTCCACTTGGGTACTACGTGAGCGATTCCAATTGGACGCTGCACTTACACTTTGTACAGCGCCTACATGTATTCTATTCTAATTCAACTACACATATCGAACTGGTGCCTTGTGCTGCTTCAACTTTTCTACCCTGTCCACGGTAGAATGATGAGCACGATGTGTGGCTGTTGTTCCTTTTTCAGCCCAATTGAGGGTCGACCATTATGAGTTGCGGTTCGCCGATATCCAAATTCCGGGTCTGTTAGAGCTATATGCTCCGAAGAGGGTCAGGTGTCAGCTGCTCTCGGGGGAAAGAGCAACTGACGAAAAGTTGCAAGTGCCGGGGCTGGGATCGAACCCATGACCATCCGCTTATGAAGCGAACGTGTGGACCACTGCGCCACGGGCCCCGACAATGGGGAGGAAATGTTGATTAGATATCTACTCATAATGTGCCCAAGAACTTGGCCCACTTCATAGATATCTGGAGTTGGAAATTGGATAGGGTTTAATGGGGTGCTTTCCTTGGCGAAAAAGCGTATAAGAAATTGTTATGGTTTAATCATTTACCTGGTTACCACTGAAGAAGTAAACATTAGCATTAAGCAAGTCGCACAAGTTTCGTAGGTAGTACAGCTGTAGACCACAGTTATGAGGATTGCCTCCTTCCCGTCGGATACCAAAAAAACAAAGATTGGACACTTATGTATCTCTGACTTCTCGACAAGACTGACACAATTCTCGAACAGTCGAGAGTTGTCCTGACCTCGTCCGTGCGACTGCTGAGGAATATGGTAGGATGGTTAGGACACTTAAGAAAGATGTAGAAAGTTATACGACCTCTCAGGCCTAGGTGTCAAGGGGATATGGGGGTTGTTCTAGGTGTAGTTAGTGGAAGGGTACCTACTCCAAAGGATGCGGTTGGGCAACGTTCAGGCACACAGGTAGACCAAGAGCAGTGGATGTCCAGAATTGGTCCAGAATCACTCTTCATTTTGTCACGGACGGTTGAATCACTGTGAAACACTTCCCGGACGTGCGGTTGCGAAGCACACTTTCGGCAGATTTCGTTAATACCGGTATCCCATTTTAGTTCGGTAGAGCCAGAGCCATGGGATGCAACCATGCACGACGATTTATCTCTCGACCGCGGAACTAATTGACATTTTCTTCATTAATTATTCTTATAATAGTAGTAAAAGCCCTTAAATCAAAAACTCGCTGAAGGGAAAAAAATGACAGCGCAAAAATTAAACACCCGCCACCTTGAGAATGATTTTAAAATTGTTCATTAAATTAAATTGTTCATTCGTTCATTAAATCTGTGGAAATTTTGGTATTGCGACCAAGAAGGGTTCAAAATACAGGGGATCAGTGAATCAAAATTCAACCATCGCGCAACAATAA
The DNA here is from genome assembly GCF_035046485.1 of Aedes albopictus. NCBI lineage: Eukaryota > Metazoa > Arthropoda > Insecta > Diptera > Culicidae > Aedes > Aedes albopictus. The sequence goes on along the minus strand of NC_085137.1, from coordinate 332,724,995 downwards.
TGACAATGTCGCAACCTGAATTTGTTGCGACAAACAAACCTATGCGACATAAGTTTGTCCCAACTTGAAAATAATGGGATTAACATCGTACACCACGAGTTTAGAGATTTTTAAGCCTTGCATTGCGATTTTCGAACGGTAACTTCGAGTCGGTAAACACTGCAACTCTGGTGAAGCTCTATCATCAAATAGTTTTGACTTTAGGATAGCAATAATTGATTATTCACGAGTTGAAAAGTACGCAACAAATTCAGCTTCCGTTTTGTCTGCAACAAAAAATTTCGAGATCATGTCATTATCTGTTACCAGTAGGGATAAAGAGTAATCGTCGCGCCTTCTTTGTTGCTTGTTTTGTGCCTCTTTTGTCTGACAATTCTCTTCACTGCAGGGGATAGACAAAATGATCGGGACATGCAAAATTTTCACTTTACAAACAATTTTCAAGTAGCTGTAACTAGTGCATCAAATAATCTCAAATTTTCACTGTAAGTTGAACAACTAGTTGTGTATAGGGTATGTGTGCCATCAGTAATCTCATGATCCCATATTCATCCTATTCTAAAACAAGCAATTAGGGCACAGATTGATTCCGTCCTTTTTGTTTTCATGCGTGCTCACTTCTGATAAAAAAATACAAACATATGAAACAAAACAAAAAACGCTTCAATCCTTTGGTATTTGTAGGATGAAAATGGGAGCCACATGCTTAATAAGGGTACCAATACCCTATATCAGTGTTCCAAATTTGGAAAAGATATGGGCTATTCTGCACGATGTTATAAAGATTCTAGAAAAAGCTATAATTACCCGATAGCCAAATTTGTGCTGTTATATCTCCAGACTCAATGAACTGAATGCAATGAAATTTAGACCATTTATGACTTACATAAAGAGGTCAGAAAAACGTTTGACTTAACCTTAAATTCTTAACGCGGAAGAAAATTAAAACGATCAGATTTTTTTAATAAAACACCAAATTATCCAAAACTGAAACATCGTTCCAAAATTCAAGATGCTTATTATAGTTCATTAAAATTCTCTTTAATTGACTTGAATATAAATATGTTTTGAAGAAAAATAACAACATAGCCGGCTATAAATTGTAAAAGTAGTGGGATTCATATTAAAAATGGATCAAAAAATCTTAAAATAAATGAAATCGCTATAACTTTTTCTCTTGTTAATAATGTCATGTTAAGTCAAACGTTTTTTAGACCTCATTGTATAAGTCATACGGTGGTTGCGTAGAGCCATAACGAAGAAGAAGAAGTATATCATAAGTCATAAGTCATCACAAGTCATAAATGTTCAAAATTTCATTGCATTCGGCTCATTGAGTCCGGAGCTATAAAAGCTCAAAGTTGATTATCGGATAAATATTAGCGTGGGTCATCGGAACCGATTTCTCAGATCGAAGCTTTTTTGGTTTCATTTTGGGTCCTGAGTATCTATGCAAAATTTGAGCACAACCCGGATAAAAAAATACCATTCATTACATGGTAAATATTATTATCAAATGACTGGTTTTATTGTTCACAATAAAACACATCGTACATATTTTGTTACTTTTTACAATAGAAATCAAGCCCATATAGTTCGTACAATAAGTGAACATTAGCTTTATTAGTGACTAATTGATTCGATTGTTTTTTAATAGTTCTATAATAATTTAAAGTTACTATCAGTAAAAATTAATTTAAGTTGTTTTTAAATAGTTGCAAAAGTGCCTGCAAAGTTCTCATAGACTTTTTAATAAAAAAGAGTTTATTTCTCAATTACACTTAAAAACAATTCGTAACAAATAAATAACAATAAATATTATTGTTGCTTGGATCATGTTTGTATAATCAAATACAAAATCACTTGATATTTTTTTATAGTTTTCGTTTTAAATTTGAGTACAGTAGATGTTTCGGTTATCGAATGTTATTCGCTAAAACTTCAACGACTGACAGACGTCAAGCCGTGTTGACAGAGGAAGCTCTCAATGAATAACTGAGGAAGTACTTATAGAAAACTAGCTGAAAAGCAGGTTTACCCAAGTGAGGATGTTACGACAAGAAAAAGATGAACAATGATTTTTCTAATGTTTTCCAATAAATTAAAGGAATTTAGTAAATAGTAAACTACCATTGATAACAATACAAATACAATTAGTTTAATGGGGTCAATTGAACCGATGTTAAAATAAACATGCAATAATATTTGTTGTTATGTAAATAGATTTTGCCAAAGAATTCATATTTCTCGGTAACATTTTTCTCCAGCATTTGCAGATACTAATGGCCACATGAATTGTGAACGATTTATGGTATGGATCATACGACCTGAGGTCTGACTTGTGATATTTGGCAGTTATTTGAAAAGATTGAAGATTGATCTTATCAACAGCTGCCAAGCAATACATACCAGAGGCAGACATCAGAGTGTTTGATTCTTGTCATAAAATGTGCATATCATTCTGGCGGACGTTAGTGCTCGTAAATGCTGGATATAAATGTTAGCGGGAAATATAAATTCTATGGATTTTCAAAAGCGAAAACTGCTTACAAATAACAACAAATATTATTGTATTTTTATTGTAACGATTCATTTGACGCCATTCAATTAATTGTATTTGTATTGGGGGTGGGGTGGAAGCTCAGGTAAAATATTATCTCCTGGGCGCCCATTAAAAACACCACCCCCGGCGAAGACTGGCGCTCGAGCCTAGCTATTTAGCACTGTAGTTGGAGGAAATGCCAATGCAGAACCCGTAGCTTCCGGGAAGGTAAGCCCAGCTCCCTGGGTTAGTGGGTTGGTGTCAGGCCCTGCGAGCCAGCCGTAAAAAAGACTAGCACCGGAAAATCAACAAGAGAAGAATGCGAACCGATACCAATGGCGACGACCACAGCGACGAAAAGGGACTTGCGATTGGAAGCTCGGTACGTGGAACTGCAGATCTCTCAACTTCATCGGGAGCACCCGCATACTCGCCGATATACTGAAGGACCGCGGGTTCGGAATCGTAGCGCTGCAGGAGGTGTGTTGGACAGGATCTATGGTGCGAACGTTTAGAGGTAATCATACCATCTACCAGAGTTGCGGCAACACACGTGAGCTGGGAACAGCTTTTATAGTGATGGGCGACATGCAGAGGCGCGTGATCGGTTGGTGGCCGATCGACGAAAGAATGTGCAGGTTGAGAATCAAGGGCCGATTCTTCAACATTAGCTTAATAAACGTGCACAGCCCTCACTCCGGAAGCACTGATGATGACAAAGACGCATTTTACGCGCAGCTCGAACGCGAGTACGACCGCTGCCCAAACCACGACGTCAAGATCATCATAGGGGATCTAAACGCTCAGGTAGGCCAGGAGGAGGAATTCAGACCGACGATTGGAAAGTTCAGCGCCCACCAGCTGACGAACGAAAATGGCCTACGCCTCATCGATTTCGCCGCCTCCAAGAACATGGCCATTCGTAGCACCTTCTTCCAGCACAGCCTCCCGTATCGTTACACCTGGAGATCACCACAACAAACGGAATCGCAAATCGACCACGTTCTGATTGATGGACGGCACTTCTCCGACATTATCGACGTCAGGACCTATCGTGGCGCTAATATCGACTCCGATCACTACCTGGTGATGGTTAAACTGCGCCCAAAACTCTCCGTTATTAACAACGTACATTACCGGCGGCCGCCCCGGTACGATCTAGAGCGACTGAAGCAACCGAATGTCGCCACCGCATACGCGCAGAATCTCGAGGCAGCGTTGCCGGACGAGGGTGTGCTCGATGTGGCCCCTCTAGAGGACTGCTGGAGTACAGTGAAAGCAGCCATCAACAACGCAGCCGAGAGCACAATCGGGTACGTAGAACGGAGTCGACGAAACGATTGGTTCGACGAGGAGTGCAGAGCGGTTCTGGAGGAGAAGGATGCAGCGCGGGCGGTAATGCTGCAGCATGGAACCCGACAGAATGTGGAGCGATACAGACAGAAGCGGAAGCAGCAGACCCGTCTCTTCCGGGAGAAAAAGCGCCGCCTGGAAGAAGCGGAGTGCGAGGAAATGGAACTGCTGTGCCGTTCACAGGAAACACGCAAGTTCTACCAGAAGCTCAACGCATCCCGCAAAGGCTACGTGCCGCAAGCCGAAATATGCAGGGATAAGGAAGGGAGCCTCCTGACGGACAAACGTGAGGTGATCGAAAGGTGGAAGCAGCACTTCGACGAGCACCTGAATGGCGAAGAGAATGTAGGCACGGAGGACCAAGGCAGCGGAGGAAATGACTATGTTGGTGCAGCAGAGGACGGGAACGAACCAACTCCCACGCTGAGGGAAGTTAAGGATGCCATCCACCAGCTCAAAAACAACAAAGCGGCTGGTAAGGACGGTATCGCAGCAGAACTCATCAAGATGGGCCCGGAAAAGTTGGCCACCTGTCTGCACCAGTTAGTAGTCAAGATCTGGGAAACCGAACAGCTACCGGAGGAGTGGAAGGAAGGGATAATCTGTCCCATCCACAAGAAAGGCGACAAGTTAATGTGTGAGAACTTACGAGCGATCACCGTTTTGAATGCCGCCTACAAAGTGCTATCCCAGATCATCTTCCGTCGTCTTTCACCTAAAGTAAATGAGTTCGTGGGAAGTTACCAAGCCGGTTTCATCGACGGCCGGTCGACAACGGACCAGATCTTCACCGTACGGCAAGTCCTCCAGAAATGCCGTGAATACCAGGTCCCAACGCACCACCTGTTCATCGACTTCAAAGCGGCATACGACAGTATCGACCGCACAGAGCTATGGAAAATTATGGACGAGAACAGCTTTCCCGGGAAGCTGACTAGACTGATAAGAGCAACGATGGACGGTGTGCAGAACAGCGTAAGGATTTCGGGTGAGCTATCCAGTTCATTTGAATCTCGACGGGGACTACGACAAGGTGATGGACTTTCCTGCCTACTATTCAACATCGCCCTGGAAGGTGTTATGCGACGAGCCGGGCTCAACAGCCGGGGTACGATCTTCACGAAATCCAGCCAATTTGTCTGTTTTGCGGATGACATGGATATTATTGCCAGAACATTTGGAACGGTGGCAGAACTGTACACCCGCCTGAAACGTGAAGCAGCAAAGGTCGGACTGGTGGTGAATGCGGCTAAGACAAAGTACATGCTGGTAGGTGGGACTGAGCGAGACAGGACAAGCCTTGGCAGCAATGTTACGATAGACGGGGATACTTTCGAGGTGGTAGAAGAATTCGTCTACCTCGGTTCCTTGCTAACGGCTGACAATAACGTGAGCCGTGAAATACGAAGGCGCATCATCAGTGGAAGTCGTGCCTACTATGGGCTCCAGAAGAAACTGCGGTCAAAAAAGATTCACCCCCGCACCAAATGTACCATGTACAAGACGTTAATAAGACCGGTGGTTCTCTACGGACACGAGACATGGACGACGCTCGAGGAGGACCTGCAAGCACTCGGAGTTTCCGAGCGACGGGTGCTAAGGACGATCTTCGGCGGCGTGCAGGAGAACGGTGTGTGGCGGAGAAGGATGAACCACGAGCTCGCTGCACTCTACGGCGAACCCAGCATCCAGAAAGTGGCCAAAGCCGTAAGGATACGATGGGCAGGGCATGTTGCAAGAATGCCGGACAACAACCCTGCAAAGTTGGTTTTTGCTAACCATCCGGTTGGTACAAGAAGGCGTGGAGCGCAGAGAGCACGATGGGCGGACCAGGTGGAGCGTGATCTGGCGAGTGTTGGGCGTGACTGACGTTGGAGAGCTGCAGCTGCAAATCGAGTATTATGGCGGCAAATTGTTGATTCAGTATTATCATGAATTTGATGTGAACTAAATAAATGAAATGAATGTATTGTAAGAAAAATGAAAAAACATTAAGATATATTGTTATCTTTTGAAAATTGCCCTAAAAATGTCTCATAAAAACACAATACATTCTATTGTTTTTCGCGAAAAAGTGTATGAAAAATTTCTCAAAATTTCATGGTTAAGATACATAACGACCACCATTTTTTATTGTAAAAGTGCCATTTATCATTCGCCGAATGGTATAGAACAATAGCGGTGATGGTGAGTGTGCCGTGTAAATTACAATATATTTAATGGTGAATATTTTTCGAAAAAATGGTGTTGTAACAATAAAATTTATCGTATTTATATGATATTTTTTATCAGGGAATCGGTTGCGTCTACACTGTGCGCATTGCAATTGAAATTTGTATGGGATTTTGTATGGGAAAACATACTTTTCTGATTTTTTGTCATAAGTTGAAAAAGTTTGTCTGAAATTTTTCAACCGATGACGTAAAATAATAGCCTAGGATGTTCTGAAAAACTTTGTCGAAGGCCACAAAGCGATCCGATGCTTGTAAAAAAAGATATATTCAACAAACCGCATGCATGTGTTTTAGTTTTAACATGTAAAGGAATATCAATAGTAACAAAATCATGCTGTTTCGGCAAGCAATGCCAACGCCATAACTTTTTTCATAAGCATCTGATCACTCGTGGTCTTCGACAAAGTTTTTCAGGACACCCTAGGCTATGCTTTCACATTATCGGTTACATGGTTTTAGCAAAATTCGAGCTTCTTATGAGAGAAATGCAAAAAGTATGTTTTCCCACGTAAAATCCCATACAAACTTCAAAAACGATGCGCAAAACGTAGCCATAACTGATAGTGCCTAAATTTTGCCCAGTTATTTGGGTCCTCAAATGGGATCTAAACTAAATAGCTTTGATCTGATGGGATGCCATTAAATTTTCCATTTTTTCATATAACGGGTGACCCACTCTAATAACTATAGCTTTTTCTAGAATCTTTATAACTTCGTGCAGAATAGACCGATCTTTTCAAAATTTGGACTACTGATACACAACTAGATGTTCAACTTTCAGGAAAAATGTGAGTATATTTAATGCACTTTTAGAAAAGTTACAGCTGCTTGAACAGTTTTTGAAAAGTTAAAATTTTGCCTGTCCCGATCATTTTGTCTATCTCCTGTACATATATATCATTTTCAACCTTAATAAGCATATAAATTCTTCAAGGGTTTAACTAGCCCCTCGGGGCAGGGGCGATTGCCTACTATGTCAACAGGAGTTCACCAGACATACCTCCGAATTTGTTGCGGGATATCTTTAGAGGTTCCTCCACTAATTATTCCAGTGCTTTATTCAAGGGTTCCTTCAGGAATTTCTCCAGAGATCCTTTAATGTATTCCTTCAGAGATTTCTTTAGGGATTTTACCGCTAGAAATTGCTCCAAAAATTCCATCTGTAATTATTTGAAGTATTTCTGCAGGAATTTGTTCCAGGAATTCTTTCAGAAAATTAGGGAGGGATTATTCAAAAAATACCTAATTCAGGAATCCCTTTAAAAAATGTACAAACTTTAGGAGGCCATCCAAGGGTTTCTTCAATGATTTGTCCAAAAGTTACTGGATACATGGATGCCTTAAGATTTTTTTTTGTCTAGGGATTCCTTAAGAAAAATTACTAGGAATTTGCTAAGAAAGCTCTCCTGGGATATCCTAAGGAATTCCTCATGGGATTTCTTCAGGAACTCCTATAGGGATTCACTGGGGTATTCTTTCTGTGATTCTTTCAGCAGCAACCTCGGGGATTATTTTAAAAATTGCTTAAGGAACTCTTTTAGGGGTTCCTTTAGGAATTCCTCCTGGAATTCTTTCAGGATTTTTTCCAGGAATTAATCCAAGTTTTCCTCCAGAAACTGTTTAGGGATTTCCTTACACACTAAGAAAACATTTCTCTAAAATAAGCAAGATCCACCACAATTTTCTGATGTTTTGTGTTGCACCACTTTAGCTCGAAAATGTGTGAATTCTGTTATCATGCATGAATTCCTCTCGGCAATTGCTTCCGGGATTCCTTTTGGATCAAGGAATTTTTTCAGCAATTGATGAAGGAATTTCTCCAGAAATTTTACGGCAATTTCTCCAGGAAATCTTCCAGGGTTTCTTTCAGAAATTTTCCCAGGAACTCCACCCGGAAGTTATCCAGGAATTCTTCAAAAAAATACTCCTGTATTCCTGCAAGAATTCCCCCAGAGATTCCTTTAGGAATTGCTTTGGGGATTTCTTCGGAAATTCTTCCAAGAATTTCTACAGAAATACGTACAGGAATTGCTCCAGATATTCCTCTAGGCATTCGTCCAGGAGTTCTTCCATGAGGTCTTATAAAAATTCCTCAAGGGATTTTCTCTATGGATTCCTCTGGGATACCTCCGGGGATTCCTCCATGCATTCCTTCAGAATTTTATTCAGGAATTTCTCCAGAGACTCCTCCAACAATTCTTCTAGGATTTCGCCCAGGAATTTCCTCGGGAATTCCTCTAGGAATTTCTCCAGGAATTGATCCAGGCATTACTCCAGGAATTGATTCAAAAATTCCTACAGTAGTTCCTCCAGAATTTACTCCAGGAAATTCCTTCATAAATTCATCCAGGGATTTCTCCGTGATTGTTTCAATACCTTCCTCCAGGAATTTCTCATCCAGGTATTCCTCCAGAAATTCCTTTAGGAATTTCACAAGGAGTTTCTTCGGATATGGATTCCTCTGGGAAATCCTTCAGGTATTCCTCCAGAAATTCTTTCAGGAATTCCTCCAGAAATTCATTTAAGAACTCCTCTAGGGATTTCTCCACGAACTTTTCAAGCGAGTTCTCCAGATCATTTCCAGGGATTCCGCCAGATTTTTTTCCAGAACTTCCTCCAGGCATTGCTTCAGGATTTCCTCATGAGATTTTTCCAGAAATTGCTTCGGGAATGCGTCCAGGAATTCCTACAGAGATTTCTCCAATGAAACCTGCAGAAATTCTTCCAAGGATTCCTCCAGAAACTCTACAAGAGATTTTTTGAGAAATTTCTTCTAGAGATTGCTCCAGGATTTTTTTCAAGTATACTTTCAGATATTCCTACTGAATTCCTCCAGGGTTTTGCAGCAATTCTCTTCAATTGACATTTTTGCAGCAATTCTTTCAGGAATTCCTCCACGGATTCGTCCAAGAATTCCTCCAGAGAATTTTTCAGGAATTCATCTAAGGATTGCTCTGGGAATCCTTCCAAGGATTCTTTTCAGAATTCCTGTAGAGATTCCTCCAGGAATTTATCCATCCATAGGTTTCTCCAGAAATTCTGCCAGGGATTGTTCCAGGCATTCGTCCAGGAATTTCTTCAGGGACTCATTCAGATATTCCTTTAGAAATTCTTGTAGGGATTCCTCTAGAAATTTATCCAGGGATTCTTCCGGGGTCTCCTTCAGGAATCTCTCCAGGGTATCCACCAGAAATTTGTCTAGAAGTTCTTTCATGCATTTTTTCAGGATTTCTCCCTGAGATTCGAATTGCTTCAGGGATTCCTCCTGGAATTTCTCCAAAAAAATGTCTAGGAATACGGATTTGTTCAGGAATCTATCCGTTTATTCCTTTAAGTAAACCCCCTGCAGCTCCTGCAAAGGATGGCCATCAGAAATTCGCCCTGCGATTCTTTCAGGAATATATCCTGTAATCCTTTTTTTCTCTAAGAAACCCTAGAAGAAGTTATCCATTGTTTTTTTTTTCAGGAACTCATAGAACTCAGGAAAGACATACAGGGATTCATGCAAAATTTTGTCAAGATTTCTTCAGAAATCCCCCCGACAATGCCTCAAAGGTTCCCGTCAGGAATCCCTCCCCAAGTAACAATCAGCATGCCTTGAATATTTATTCATGTTTAATCCTGGTTTTATACGAGCATGTGAAAAAGCTAGTTGTTCTATATTAGTTTTATGTGGTAGTTTTTTACTTTGCACCTTTGGCATTCCATAAAACTATCATATAACTTCTGCTATAAACATCGTCATTCAAAGACTTGCAAGTGGTCATGAATTGGTTTTATCACTAATTATATGTCATTTCAATAAAACTTGCATTTGCGGTTGTTGTCAGAGAGATTTCTTTTTGTAAAAAAAATAAACAAAACTGTGAGGCAACGCTTAGAACCAACAAAAGATTTCGTGGCCGTATCATAAATTAAGAAATGCTGTGATAAAACCGTTAGTTCTATCATAAGCTCAGTTATGACCACCTTAGGAGGGTTACTATGATACAACCTGAAATCCTAAGCCGGTTTGCATACGAATTCCTGTAGATCATAATAAGGCTGGACCAACTAGCCAGATCGTGGACTTTTGGAGGCATAAAGGAGCTCGAGAGTATTTTCAAGTCGGCATCAATGGTTTTATGGTTAGGGTTTTTTAATCGCTAAAAAACTTCGATAAAATCAAAATTGTTACTTGGGTCCAGCAGTTTCTTCAGGAGTTTACTAAAAGATTTCATCAGGAATTCTTACAATAAGTCTTCCAAAGATTCTTCCAAACAACACACATGTCACAGAAGAGCCACGGCAGTGCAGGTTTTGGTTGAGCAGAAGTAACTGTGACTTGCTTTAAAAATAAGTAGGGGTAGGCGGGGAAGTATGGACACTAGCGTGGAACACAAAAAGACATTTTACTCCTGTACACTTTTTGTGTTCCATTTTGGCCCCATATCAACTGTGCAAAATTTCAGCTCGATCGGAGAAACTATATTTTAGCGCCAGCCGCTTTAAGTTTTCATACAATTTACTATGGGGAAAATCTCTTTTTTAAAGAAAAATCACCGCAGGTTGCCCCTTAACCCCTAAAAATATATCGATGAATGATTTCTGTTGGAAATTTTGCGAGGAAAAAACCCTCTGAAGACCGCAAAGCGATTTAAGACATGTAGAAAAACTTATTGACTGAAAACCGAATGGCATGCCAACGCTGTTTAACATGTAAGGAATAACAATAAATGATAAGATTCATTCATTTATTTAGTTGACATCAAATTCATGATAATACTGAATCAACAATTTGCCGCCATAATACTCGATTTGCAGCTGCAGCTCTCCAACGTCGGTCACGCCCACCACTCGTCAGATCACGCTCCACCTGGTCCGCCCATCGTGCTCTCTGCGCTCCACGCCTTCTTGTACCAACCGGATGGTTAGCAAACACCAACTTTACAGGGTTGTTGTCCAGCATTCTTGCAACATGCCCTGCCCATCGTATCCTTCCGACTTTGGCTACTTTCTGGATGCTGGGTTCGCCGTAAAGTGCAGCGAGCTCGTGGTTCATCTTTCTCCGTCACACACCGTTCTCCTGCACGCCGCCGAAGATTGTCCTTAGCACCCGTCGCTCGAAAACTCCGAGTGCTTGCAGGTCCTCCTCGAGCATCGTCCATGTCTCGTGTCCGTAGAGAACCACCGGTCTTATTAACGTCTTGTACATGGTACATTTGGTGCGGGGGTGAATCTTTTTTGACCGCAGTTTCTTCTGGAGCCCATAGTAGGCACGACTTCCACTGATGATGCGCCTTCGTATTTCACGGCTCACGTTATTGTCAGCCGTTAGCAAGGAACCAAGGTAGACGAATTCTTCTACCACCTCGAAAGTATCCCCGTCTATCGTAACATTGCTGCCAAGGCTTGTCCTGTCTCGCTCAGTCCCACCTACCAGCATGTACTTTGTCTTAGCCGCATTCACCACCAGTGCGACCTTTGCTGCTTCACGTTTCAGGCGGGTGTACTGTTCTGCCACCGTTCCAAATGTTCTAGCAATAATATCCATGCCATCCGCAAAACAGACAAATTGGCTGGATTTCGTGAAGATCGTACCCCGGCTGTTGAGCCCGGCTCGTCGCATAACACCTTCCAGGGCGATGTTGAATAGTAGGCAGGAAAGTCCATCACCTTGTCGTAGTCCCCTTCGAGATTCAAATGAACTGGATAGTTCACCCGAAATCCTTACGCTGTTCTGCACACCGTCCATCGTTGCTCTTATCAGTCTAGTCAGCTTCCCGGGAAAGCTGTTCTCGTCCATAATTTTCCATAGCTCTTTGCGGTCGATACTGTCGTATGCCGCTTTGAAGTCGATGAACAGGTGATGCGTTGGGACCTGGTATTTACGGCATTTCTGGAGGATATCCAAATATTTGCCGTACGGTGAAGATCTGGTCCGTTGTCGACCGGCCGTCGATGAAACCGGCTTGGTAACTTCCCACGAACTCATTTACTTTAAGGTGAAAGACGACGGAAGATGATCTGGGATAGCACTATGTAGGCGGCATTCAAAATGGTGATCGCTCGAAAGTTCTCACACATTAACTTGTCGCCTTTCTTGTGGATGGGACAGATTATCCCTTCCTTCCACTCCTCCGGTACCTGTTCGGTTTCTCAGATCTTGACTACTAACTGGTGCAGGCAGGTGGCCAACTTTTCCGGGCCCATCTTGATGAGTTCTGCTGCGATACCGTCCTTACCAGCCGCTTTGTTGTTGATAAGATAATGATAAGATCTCGTCATTTTATCGATTGGGAAAGGCTTAATAACTTTTTCCACGAATGTCGCATCACTTTGCGGTCCTCGGAGGTCTGATTCATCGTGAAATTATCTACAGAAACCATTCAACGACTTATTTTTAGGGATCAATGGATGACCTCAAGCGATTTTTCTTTGAAGAAGTAAATTTTCCCCATAGTAAATCGTATGAAAAACTAAGAATGGCTGACGCTAAAATATATATATGAAATTTTGCACAGTTGATATGGGACCAAAATGGAACTCAAAAAGTATACAGGAGCTGGAGTTTTTCCATTTTTTATATTTTCCCATATAAACCGTGTACCAGACTGGACACCCGGGGCAGAATCTCACTCTTCTTGGCGTAACGTCCTCACTGGGACAAAGCCTGCTTCTCAGCTTAGTGTTCTATGAGCACTTCCACAGTTTTTAACTGAGAGCTTCCTCTGCCAATGACCATTTTGCATGTGTATATCGTGTGGCAGGTACGAAGATACTCTATGCCCAAGGAAGTCAAGGAAATTTCCTTTACGAAAAGATCCTGGACCGACCGGGAATCGAACCCGTCACCCTCAGCATGATCATGCTGAATACCCGTGCGTTTACCGCCTCGGCTATATGGCCCCGGGGCAGAATGGACACTCTAAAACGTAGTTTCAGGAAAAAAAACATTCGAAATTAAAATTATACTTGATTTTACACGTAAAAGTTGCGTCCTCCTTTTTCTGTGCATGGAAATTATAATTTTTACACCATCTAAAATAAGATTTAGTGAGTAATTAATTGCGGGAACTTGATATTTCTAGAACACATGCAAGTAGTTTTGCTGCATTTGCGTGCTTAACATGTTTATATTTTTTTCTTTGTTATATCAAAAACCTAGTTTGAAAATATCTTCTCCTTCCGGGGCAGAATGGACACTCATCTGTTTGAGAGAAGTGGCAAAGAAAAATATAACCTGAATCACAAAACAACCAAGTTCTTCGATTTCAGTACAGTCAGGTCTTTTTTTACGCGGTTTTCATTTACGCGGTTTTCATTTTATGTCCGAACTCGTGGAAAATTTTCAAAAAAATATTTTTGGGAATGTATTTTTATAAGCTTTGATCGCTGAAATTTTTGGAATGTACTTTTTTCTCGTTACTGAGTTATGGTCAATTATATGAAAATGACCACGTAAACCTATATTATATGGTCATTTATCACAAAATGTGCCATAACTCAGGAACGAAAATTAAGCGCATTCCAAAAATTTCAGCGATCAAAGCTTATGAAATTACCTTCTCAAAAATATTTTTTTAAAACATTTTCCACGAATTCCGGCTTTTCTTTATGAATTTTCTCAACGGTGAAAAATTTAGTGGAAAACTTTTTCGATTACATATATTTTTTTTTGGATTCCTGAGAAAATTTGCTTTTATTTTCATTAAAAAACTTTATTTCTACGATGAGTTATGATTTTTCAAAGAAAATGCTTTTATGGCACATTTGGACATTTTTCAACAAAATTGGCAATAACTCAAAAACAAAAAAAAGTGCATTCCAAAAATTTCAGCGATTAAAGCTTATAAAACAACCTTCTCAAAAATATTTTTTTCCAAAATTTTCCACGAGTTCTGGCATACCCAAGTAACAATCAGCATGCCTTGAAGGTTTATTCTTGTTTTATCCTGGTTTTATACGAGCATGTCAAAAAGCTAGTTGTTCTAAATTAGTTTTATGTGGTAGTTTTTTACTTTGAACCTTTGGCGTTCCATAAAACTATCATATAACTTCTGCTACAAACATCTTTAATTAAAGACTTGCAAGTAGACATGAATTGGTTTTATCACTTATTATATACCATTTCAATAAAACTTGCCTTTGCGGTTGTTGTCGGAGAGATTTTTTTTTGTAAACAAATACACAAAACTGTGAGGCATAGCATAGCATAGCATAGCATAGCATGAATACTTGCACAAATCTTGGATGGAGTTGCAAAGTTGAATATATCCAATGACATTGCTGATGTCGCTACTATCTACAATGCCATAGACCCATTCAACTTCACACACCTGGCCAAGTCCTTGCAAGCATTTATAAATCCCTTCATCAACTTAGAAAGAGCCCAGAACTGAAGCAGCTTCCAATAGATGAAAGGATGTTGAAAATAGCGAATTTTCAACTTACATGTAGTTATATAACAATATAAAGTACGTAGAGTGTAATCAGAAAGACCTCACCTAGTTCCGCGTAGTCCACTGACTCTGAACCTTGCACCTGTGTTGATCTGCTTGAAATTGATCTCAAAAATTTCTTCCGGACCTATCTCAGAGATCCGAAATCTGAAACACACATCTTCAAACGAAGACGATTCTTAAAAATTCCGAACAACACAAATGCACAACTTGACATTCTAAAAGTGTTCACGTCCAGCACCACTAAGTCGCCGTACATTATCACAGAAAAATAGTACAGCTCACTGATCCTCTTCGGTAAAACACGCGGAATCTTTTCTTCGGCCGAATCGACGGTCACGCGTGGAAGAAGAAAAACGTCGACACCACGGCAAATCGCCAAATATACAAATAAGTCACTTCATAAACCGACACTATTAAGTTGCCGCACATTATCACTGTCACAGAAAACGAGTACATCACTGATCTAAATACACAAAACTGTGAGGCAATGCATAAAACCAACAAAAGATTTCATGGCCGTAACATAAACCAAAAAATGCTGTGATAAAACCGCTAGTTCTATCATGAGCTCAGTTATGACTACCTCAGGAGGGTTAGTCCTATTCTAGGAATCATCAGGAACACAGAGTTTTATCAGACAAATATGTCGCCTAGCCGGGATAATTCATGTAAATACAGAAAAAATATTACTCAATTTTATGATTTCACGTACAGCTTAAGATCAAATTAAACCATACAACACGTTTCCGTCATTTTATTTTGTCAGAAAAGTTACATAATGTCTTTTAAACTCCGCTGTGTTGAAAAAACCTTTTTTGCACCCAATTCCACCGAGTAAATTAAATGCATTTGACTTCCAAATTATACATAGTTTGTGTGGCGCACTTAGTTTTTGTCATTATCACAGTCACATTCACCACAAATTTTCTGTGGCATGTCTCCTGACACGTATTACATAGGGAAACAAATCTGAATTCCATATCTGCATCTTTCCAATTGATGGCTGGATAAATAACCAAGCATAATTTATTCTGACGATCGAACATTGAGAGTGAAAAATAGTCAAAGCAATTATTTGACAAGTCAGAAGATGGTTTTATTTAGAAGATTGATAAAACTACGATACAACCCGAAATCCTAAGCCGGTTTGCATACGAAGTTCTGTAGACCCTAATAAGACTGGGCCAACTAGCCAGAACGTGGGCTTATTGAGGCATACAAGAACTCGAGAGCATTTTCAAGTCGGCATCAATGGTTTTATGTTTAGGATTTTTGAATCGCTAATAAACTTCGATAAAATTAAAATTGTTACTTGGGTAGTTTTTCCGGCTTTTCTTTACGAATTTTCTCAACTGTAGAAAATTTTGTGGGAAACTTTTTCCAGTTCATATTTTTTTTAGATTTCTGGGAAAATTTGCTTTCATTTTCTAAAAAAAAACTTTGTTTCTACGATGCTTCGTTCTTGAGTTATGATTTTTCAAAGTAAGTAGTGTCAGGGGAAAACAAAAAATTTCCACCTGAGTTTTCCGGGAAAATAGGCGACCCTGAATTCTCCTCATTTTTTTTTGTTCATATATCCATGAGGAGCCCTGCCTGTGGAAATAGTTTCATGAAAATCTGAGACCATTCGGCCCAAACCCGTACGGTAATAAAAAAATCTCCTTTTGTAATATACACCGACATATGATACATCTTTTAACCATAAACAGGACTGCCTCCATTCGCCTATGAGTCCCATTTGTAAAAAGTAGGAATTGAGAAAACGGCATTTGAAGTTTAAACCTCGTTTCCATGTAAAACTTTGAAAAATCGCCATAGCTTGAAAAACATCGAGATGATCTCGACACTTTCACAGATTGTGAAAAATGATACGTTTACTACAAAATCATTCAGTTTTGTGTTATAGAGTACACAAATCCATGATGGCAGTGGGACAGATATGCGGGTACTTTCAATATAGGACGGTCATGGTCATGATTTGTTTTTTTTTTTCTCGAAACAGCAACAGCGTTGCATTGCAATTCGGTTTCTAAGGTTGAATTACTCGTTATTGACATAATCGTCATCAATGAAAATTCAAAAGCAGTTTTCTTGTCCAAAGTTAAAAATTCCGCAGTGAAAATGTATTCACTGTAATGCGGATATAAAATAGAGTACAGTGAATATATTATGAATGCAAATATTCAAGTTTTGAGCGAGAAAACTGTTTCGAATTTTCTATGATGATGATTATGTTAATGACGAACCTTCAACCAATCAACAACTTTTTCCGCATGCTTCAGTTCGATTTGCGATCTTCGAATAATTGGTTTCTCGTAATATTTTGATCGAACTATTTTTAGGGGTCATTTGTCACATTACCTGGCGATTTTTTCTTTGAAAACATAATTTTCTCCATAGTAAATCGTATAAAACTTAAAGAGGAGGGCTCTAAAATATAGTTTTTCCGATCGTGCTTTAATTTTGTACAGGAGTAAAATTTACTTTACTACATTTAATTTTTTTTTTCTGTCATAAGCTAGTGTTTATAAAAGCCCATGAAAACCGACCAATATCTATCTATTAGATTTTTCAGTAGTATAACAGATCCCGATATGTACTTGCCCGGACGAATATTTGATAGATTGACGATTGAGATAGATGGTGATTGGTAAAAAACCACGCTTCAAGAATTTTGAAGAGACTGGTTGAAAAATCAGCACAAGTGGATACGGTAAATTTCGGCACAACATCATAACAGTGATATATTATCCATAAACATTATACAGTCGTTGTAATAATTGCTGAAGTGGATCGATAAATACATATTTTACACTTCTTCAGTATCTATAGCACACATAACGAACTTACAAAACTACTACATACATAGAGTACTCACCTGCAATCACATTATTTAAATCTAAATCAAGCTCCCATCACCACCACCTCCGCCCAGCGTATTCTCCAAGGATTGCTTTGGATGGTGTGATTTCGTGCCTGAACCGGAAGCGCCCATATCACCGGCGGCACATGTTATGGTCGGGATGTTACATCCCTGCAATGAAAAGCCCTGATACTCGGCAACGGTTGGTTTGATGGGTGACTCCAGCAGAAGAGCCCGCGGTGAATCCTCATCCAGTAGGTTACCTCCAACTCCTCCTATGGGCTGCTGCAGTGGTAACGATGGTATCGTGTCTACGCGAGCTTTCGCGATCAAGGGGTCGAATTCTTCCAGATCAAATCGACTTATTTGAGCAGCGGAAGCAGACGGTTTAGGATCCAGGTCATCCGCTACGCTGTTATCGCCACTGTGGTCGGAGAAGTCGAAATCGTAGTTTATGTTGCGAATTCCTTTGATGAAAGTATGGGCCATGTCATCCGGAGTTGCCATCTCTTCCATCGGAGTATCGAACACCCGGTTGTAGTCGAAAATGGGCGAAGCTGACGATAATAGGTCTGATGAGTTGCTCGCACTAATTCCAGGCAAAGGAGAAGGTGTTAGGTTCTTTTCGCATTCCACCGATACCAGAGGGGTGACCAGCGTGTTGGAAAGATTTCGAACCAGGTCGTCGAAATTGGTGGGCGGAGCAAATGAAGCTTCCATAGCGGATTTCTTTCCGTCGTCGAAATTTGTTTCGCCAACCTTCATGACTGCCATCAGATTTGACTGAAAGTGGCCTCCATCTAGAGAAGGTTGATGACCGCTGGCTGTGCTAAATATTTGTGCATTCCGTTTTTCCAAACGTCGAGGTGTGCGAATGGGCTTCAGTACGAGCGGTGTACGATCCAGGACTTCCGTTACCTTTTGGCTGATTTCGTTCTGTAAGAAAAACATTGATTTACTTAACTTGATACGGGCGGAAAGGAATTTGTGACGGCTTGTCAGGGTGGCTATTTATAAGACAAAAAAAATCCCTGCGTTTTCCAGTTTTAACAAATTTAACAAATTAAAAAAAAAACAAAAATAATCCCAAAGATTTTAATTAAATTCATATATTTTTATAAACTATAAAATTATAACTATAAAAAATGATGAAAGCTTTAGAGTAAAATGCGCAAATTTTTGCTCCAGAAATCCCACCGAAGATCTGTTGTGAAATATATTTAGATTTTTTCCAGATTTCTTTTAGATTATATTGCAATCGATTTCTTGACGATTCCATTGAAAATATTTTTTAACAAGAAATGATCTCCAAATCAGGAAAAAAAAACATTCAGAAAGTCCAATTCATAATTCCATAGACCATCTGACCGTTAACTTGCTAATAAAATTACCGTTAACTTGCTAATAAAATGTTTAAACTGGAATTGAAGGTCTGTTATTTCTGCTGGTTGTGTAGTAATGTTGAGATTTCTTTGAAAATTCAATATAAAACTGAAAATCACGCTAGCATAATAACAAACAAATTTGAATGAAAACTAATGGTATCGATTGATTATTTTGGCTATTCCGATGAATATTTCAAGAGATTTTTTCGGGATTTGTGAGAGTTGTTCTTGGAATTTATACACGAATTTTTGCAGGAGAGGGTATCTGCTGGGACACATCCCGGGATTTTTTACACAGAGGTTTTCCCGAGTTAGTCGCTGGATTAATCCCGGAGATCAATCCAAAACTTATTCAAAGTTCCTTCTGGAATTTCTCTAAGTTGCGTTCCGGGATAGTTAAGTTGTCTAACAATTTTTCTCAGGATTTTTGCGAAGTTCTTGCCGAAGTTTCTCCAGGGATTTTTTATAGAGAATTTTCCGATGTTTTTTTTTTTAATATCATCGCGGGATTTCGTCTGCAGTTCCTCCTATATGATTTCTTTTAGAGGTTATAGGGTTGCTTTTTGAATTTCCTTCATATTTCCAGCCGGAATTACTTCCAATTTTTTCTCCGATATGTCCTCGTTTTCCTCAGTTTTTCTTCCCCGAGCAGGGGAGAATATCAAATTCATAATTACAGAATCACATAGCCTGTTTTTATATCTTAATTTGTTATTATGGACTTAGCAAAGTATTACTTTTTTATAACATGTTTTGTTGGGCAATCTTATTTTGCTATGATCAAGTTATTAGGAATTATCCATTAAATAACATTTCAATAATATACTTTGTAGTAGACCAAGTATTATTATTATTCTGCTATTGAAAATGTACAAATATGTTAGAAACATAACACAATAATAACAAGTTGTGCAGGGCAAGTGCGGGATGCAATGTTATTAAGTTGTTATTGAATCTAACAAAACATGTTATTAAATTGGTCTTCCAGGAACATTTTTTTGTTATGATTTTTGTTATTTTGCCGCTTATGACAGACAAGTTTATAACATAATAAGATATGTTAATAACATAAAAAATACTGGTTCCATTATACAGTTATTATGCCAAAATAACATATTTTATTATGCTGTTGATATTCTCTTCTGCACGGGTCCAAACTACCTTTCGTATTTCCAATAGATCTTTGAGGGGTTTCTCGCAAGATTTCACTTGAATTTCTTCCGATATTTCTCCGGGAATTTCGTACACGGAGTTTTGTAAGTTATCCCAGGAGACATTCCGACAAAAACAAGGACAAAAACCCCTGGAAAAAATCCCTGGAATAAACTATTGGAGCAACTATCAAAGACATTCCAAAAATGAGCATCCAGAGTGTAGGAACGATTTCCGGTAGGAATTTAGAGAAAATCTCTGGGAATACTTCCAATAAAATCTGCACAAAACATAATCTCAAGTGGAACACTGCAAGAAATGCGTGTAGTAGTAAATAACTACGAGGAAAATCCTGGAAAAAAGCTCTGAAAAAATTCACGGAAAAATTTCCATGAGAAATATCAGCAACAGTTTTTGCAGAAATCCCAAAAGGTATGGTAAGTGGGGGCAGGATGGGTCACCTAAGAAATCGATCCCTATAACATTCTGAATATAAATAGCATTTCTCTGTTTTCTATCACGACTTCCAGATACACTAGTCAGCTATGATATAAGGGTATAGAAAGGTCATACAGTTTGAAACCTGCTTCTTGGCAAACAATTGTCAACACATGACCCATCTTGCCCCACCTCATTTCTACGGGGGCAAGATGGGTCAGCTATCAGAAATTCGATTTTTCTCCAACAAAAAATACTAGATATTCTATTTTTTTCTCTATACATCTAAGCTTCACATACGTACAGATTACATGAAAGAAGTGTTGAAACATATCGGTAGATTATTCTCAGAAATAGAATATTTTTATTCAGGTAGCCAAAAAAACTTTGAAAACTTATATTTTTTGTAGAAAAATATTAAAAATATGTTCACAAATTTTCAGCGCTCTAGTCGCTTCGATATTGTAGGTCACATAATAGCCTTTCTATGAAAAATAAAACATTTTTAAAAACTATGCAAACATACCGAAAAATTAGGGTGACCCATCTTGCCCCGTCTACACATTACACGTAGTTATATGGAATGTATAGCATAAGGAGTATAACGAAAAAATATTTTATTTTTTTTCTGCGTAAGGAACGTAAAGAATTTTAAAAACAATATATCACTTTTTTGTGTATCCACGTCGTTCATCTGGGAAAGTTATAGAAAGATTCAAAAAATAAATAGTACGGTTGAAAACGGTACTGACCCATCTTGCCCCCTGACCCATCTTGCCCCCACATACCATACTCCATTAAAAAAAAACTTAAGAAAAAGTCCAGGGTAAATTCAGAAAAACTCTATTCCAGCTAAAACTTCTATAGAAACCAGGGCGAAATTCTGAAAATTTCTTGAAGAAATTTCGGAAAAAAAAATCCGGCAGAAGCAGAGAATTTATTAAAAACTTGCAGCAGTGCCAGTAGAAATAAATACCATAAATAACTCCTGCAGCAACTCTGAAAGAAATATCGTGATGATCTACCCACTGGAAAAGCCTCATGAGAAACACTGGAAGAAATCTACAAGAGGAATCTCGAGAGAAAGCCAGAGAAACGAGAGAAAAAGAGAGAAGAGAAATTCTGTGAAAAAACTTGCGATACCTATATGGATATATCTTGAAAGCAACGTTTGTGGAGATCTCGTATTTAATCATGGAAGAAATCCTGCCAAAATGTATTTGGGCAAAATGTAGGAAGAATTTTGGGAATGTTCCTCGAAGGACCCTTGGAGCAATACCGAAAAAAATGGTGGAAAAAAATCTGTAGGATGCCCGTAAAAACTGTACTACAAATCGGTAGGAATTAAGTAATCTCAAAAATTCTCAAGAATGACTTGTTTGAAATAAAAAAAATGCCAGTAGGGATCCGGAAGAATCTCCGAAGGGAATTCAAAAAAGAATACCAAGAAAAATGGCATGAAAATACATAAGAAATCCTGTAAGTAATCCTAGGAAGCATTCCATGGGGTATTTCTAAAAAGTTTTAGAAAGAAACCCTGACGGAATATCTGGGAAAAATCCATGTAAAGGTATTTCAGATTAATTTCAAGTACAGGTCGGACTCGATTATCCGGAGTCAGATTCCGAAGCTCCGTAAGCTTATATCTCGGGAACGGGATGCTGTAGGTATTAAGCTGAATTTATGATATTTTGTCAAGCTACCTTTGAATTATGACCAGTAAAAATTTCAACTTTGTACCTCATTTCGTTTTCCAGAGTCGGGATGTTTCAGAACCTGACGCCGGATAATCGCGTCCGACCTGTGCCAGATTCATACATATTCCTATGAAAGATTCTGAGAGAATTCATCTCAGAAAACTGGAGTAATTTCTCGCAGGATTCTAGGGAAATCCTTGATAGAATTCAGGGAGAATTCCTATTGGAAGAGTCATTCTCTCTTTTCTAGTATAAGGTCTCTCAGGATGGTGGTGTGATAATTTACAGCATTTTGAGGGAATCTCTCACAGAATTTTAGAGGAATCCTCACAGTTATGGAAGAGTCCTTTTTAAAATTCTGGAGGAATTTTTCTCAGCAGTATTATGGGAATACCTATCAGAATTCTAGGGAATCTCTGAATTCTAAAGGAATTCATTTCTGGATTTATAGGGGTATTTCCCACCAGGGTTCCTTGCCAAGGGTGAAATCCCTTTCAGGATTCTAAGGAATTTCTGGATGATCTGGGTGGATTCCTCTAAGGATTCTGGAAGACCCTCACTAAGGATCCCACTAAGAGTTCTGAGGAAATCATGCTCAAAATTGTGGCGAAATTCCTCTCAGAATTCTGGGGGAGTATTTCTTAGGATTTGGGGGATTTCCGCAAAATATTCTAGTGGGATCCTGCATAGGCATCTGCGTTAGATCCTTTTGAGGTTCTGGAGGAATATCACTAAATATTCGGCGGGTACTCTTCCCAAGATTCTCTTAAAATTCGACTTTCTGGGGTAATCCCCATCAGAATTCTGGGGAAATTTCTCTTAAGACTCTGGGGAATTTGTCTCACGATTCTGGAGAAATCCTTGGGATTTTTGGGCTAGGGCACTTTCTTTCAGAATTATAAATTATTGAAGAATTTCTCACGAGATTTTGGGCAGAATTCTCTAGAGAAATTTGGATTTTGGAGAATCACTCGCTTAGATTTTGTGATTCCTCTTAGGGTTCGGAAGAAATCCTTCTCAGCATCCTACGAGAATGCCAGTAGAAGTCTGTTTTCTGTATTCTAGGGCAGTTGCTCCTAGAAATCCCTTGCAGGATTCTAGGAGAGTTACTCTTAGTAAACAGGGAAACTCTCTGACAAGATTATGTGAAGATTCTCTTGAGATTCTGGTGTAATAATTTAAAGTATTCTAAAGAAATCACTCTCAGAGTTCTGGGACAATCCCTTTCAGGAGTTTAAGGGAGTCTTTTCAAAGATTCTGGGGGAATGTCTTTCAGGAATCTGCGGTAATTTTTCTGTTTATGTGGGATTGCCTCTCAGAATTTTAGAGAATCCTTCTTAATATGCAGGGGAAGTTCATTCTAGAAGTTTTCTAATCAGATTTTCGAAAAAAAAATCCATCTTAGGTCTCTAGACACATTTCTCTTAAGAATCTGGAAGAACCCCTCATATGATTTTTCTCAGGATTATGGGAAAATTACTTGTGGAATTCTTGGGAATACCTTTCGGGATTCTGGCAGAATTATTCTCAGCATTCTAAAGGATTTTACCCAGGATTTTAGGGGAATACTGGGAGAATATTTCCTATCTCCTAGAATTCTGTGATAGTATATCTCAGGTTTCTTTGGCAATCCCACCCAGTATTGTGAGGGAATCTTTCTCAGGATTCTGGAGTAATCCTTATTAGGATTCTAAGCTGGCATCGAGAAATTCCAAATTTGGGAGATATTTATAATCCAATTCCAGGCAAAATACGAAATTTTCAACTAAGCGTCAGAAGTGTTTTGCTAGATTTGATTGGCACTTTAAGAAACTGCTTTGGTTATTTTTCTCTATTTTCCATGTTTTGCACTATGTTATATACGATGTGGAACTAACTCACCTTGAAACTCACGATGTCCTCATTGAGCGTTTCGATCCCCTTCAAAATCTCTTCGTTTCGAGCACCCAACTTTTTCATTGTTTTCATATTTTCCGATATCAGATGCAAACTTTCGCAAGCCATTAGGGCGCTTTCCCACGCAGACGGTCCAGCCTTCTCACCCATCATCAGCCCGTTGAATTCCTCTGCGGACATCGACAGCGACTCGGACGTAAGGTTTTCAATAAAGGATATTGCACAACAAAGATTGGTGAAATAGTAGCCACCCTCGCCGCTCATCAGCCGGGATGCATTGCTAAATCGAGTGATAAAGTTTATGTTACTGTGCAGCCGAACGGGGTTTGCCTTGAGGACAACGAATATAAGCGCCGGCAGGAATTCATCAGCACTAGCAGGACCACCAACGGATTGCTGCAGCAGATTGAAAATATTCCTGCAGCATCTGATTATGCATTCCAGTTTTTCCTGAAAAAACCGTTTGTTAAATAATTTGCGCATTTATTGAAGAATTTATCCTATAGGCTCAAAATCCCCAGCACTAACCTGCGGCGAATGAAACGAATCCATCGACACCAGCTCCGTGATCGCGGTATAGACCAAATCGCGAACCTCCGAATTGACCTCGTCGATACTGCACACCAAATGCTTGGCACTGATCCAGCTGAGTTGCCGAATGCGTTTCTGAATTTGCGAATCCTTCTCCTCGTCGTCGGTCGTCGGAGGGGAGAACAGCCGTCCGTGGTTCATGGTCATGATGCATTTTTCGAAAAAGTCCAAAGCTTGCTCTTTGGTCTCCTGGGACATATTCACGAAGGAAGCATTTTCCAGATTCATGTATTCCTGGAATTTGGTGTATCCGTTTTGTACGATATCCGACACCTCCTCAATGGTGCGATCCGAGTGCTTTTTGCGAATTTCCTGATCTAACATTTCTATGAAACATTTGAGACCCCGCTTGGAAGCGTCGTCAATCTTCAGAGCTTTTAACGCATCCTGATACTCCTGTTCCAGTTTGTCCAACGGTTGCCGGTGATGATGATGGTGTGCGTGGTGATGATGATGTCGCGATGGCCTTTCTGATTCCTTCATGGAAGTGGATTTTTTCAGCAAGTCCATCAAGTTGCGTTTTTTCTTTTTATCCTCCTCCTTGGGAGCTGCCCCGGATTTTGCCGACTGACCATGTTGAGTGGCTTTACCCGCGTGACGTTGATCTCCTTGGTGTGACGGCTGCTGCTGTAGGCTCGGTTTGTGTCCAAAACCACTGTGATGCGAGTCTTGCTTCTTTCCACTCGAATGACCCTCGAACCGTAGCGGGCGATAAACTGAAACCAAAATAACAACACAATCAGAGCGCTTCCACACTGCAGTAAAGTGATAAACCTCGAATCGAACGAGAGTCGAAGAGGTGATCGTTGTTGATGCTTGCTTACGCTTCATGTGCCGTTCCTTTATCGTACGTTCGCGATAGCACTTGGAGCACAGGCCGTTCCATTGGGCATTGCCGTAGAACCCGCAGCCATTGAGGCATTGGAGATCCTTCTGCTGGATACGTGGTGTTTTGATCGAAAACATCTTATCAATTGACAAACTTTCAACAGCACAACAGCACTATTTAGTAACACGAAAACTAATTTACAAGAACATCTCACATTGATTAATTCCACAAAAGATTTTTCAACGAAAATTTGCTAATATTTCGAGAAAGCAATCGATTTCTGATGCAAAATCTGCCAGCTGATGGTTTTGATGGAACTTGATGTCAAAACAATGCAGCAGTGTTGCCAAAATTTGTAATTTTCTGGGATTTGTTAGGGGTTGGTCAAATATTACACAAAACAAAAATAGGTTCATTCAGAAGACGTTTAAGGTCAAACGTCTTGAAATCCCGCTTCAACATAAGGCAATCCATGACGACTTACCGCGATGGGGGTGACAGCTAAAAGTGTAAACACAGTGTGAGTACAACTTAACTAAGTTTCGTTAAGTGTCGTCAGTGCTTAACAAATTCCTTTGTATTCAACTGTCACCTGGACGTCAAAAACACATGGTAAACAGAAAAAATCAGCTGATCGCATCTGTCTCATGGATTGCCTTATTGCATCGAAACTGTGGGGTAATTCATGTATTTTGGACAGGCTGAGGACAACATTGGAAAAATCGTCCCCTAGCTTCCTTAGAAAGCAATTGATTATTTTGCAAAGTTACCAATACGCTTATAGTACGATCGTACTTTGCGTTCCTTGTGACAAAAACCTTAACGCAGGCCTGCCCAACCTTTAACGATCGCGAGCCATATTTTACACTCCACACCTGTTGACGGGCCAGAATTGAAATTTTATAATCCATACGTTTTCTTGAAACTTTTCTTAGCATTTCTTGCCAAGGCTATGGCTAATTCCTATAAATCCAAATTCGTTCAAATTCTGGAATAATTTTGGAGTTGGTGAAGATATTGTAAAAAATTGTCTTCATAAACGAAGATTCGTATTTTTTGTGTTGTCCCAGAACTTGCCGGAATTTTGAGATTATAGCCACATAAATAAAATCTCAAAAATACACAAGAATTGTTATTGAATCTTCTATGAATTTTAAGATTTTTTTTCCTTCCGCTGTTGGAGAAAATTAAGCCATTGCGCACAATAAACTGAAGTTTTGAACCGAATTTCTGAAAATGAGTAGAATTATTCTGAGGTTACGCTGACATGTTTGTTTTTTAAATTGCAATGTGCAATTTGAAAATGTGCAACATTTCAAAGTTCATTGTGAAAATTTGAGGCCTCCCTTGGCCGAAATTCTTACAAAACTCAATATAACTGATTGAAAATCTTTGAAAATTTACCTAAAAATATATGTCAAACTTGTTTTGAAAATATAATTCATTGGAAAAAGAGAAACATTCAAAATAATTGCTCCACCGGCCAAAAGTCATAACTTTTCTTCATTCGTGCCGCGGGCCGCATGAAATGTCCTCGCGGGCCGGATGCGGCCCGCGGGCCGAACGTTGGGCAGCTCTGCCTTAACGGAAGCCTTTTAAGCTATGAAAATCACAATTTCCAATCGCCTGTTAGAACAGCATTTTGGACACCGAATATATGTTTTGGACACCCTCAGGTATATATAATTTGGACAGGGCAATTATCTCAATGTTTAGCCATGAATACTGCTAAATCATGGAAGTAGCATAAATTAACAAATATTTTCTTACAAATAATCAAATTTCTCCGCTTAACAGGCATCTATTTCGATAACTATTACAGTTTTTGTTAAAATCGAGGAAATATCGCCAGACCCACAGAATACGCCTCCAAGTATGCAATCGCTCTGCATCCCCATGTAGTTCGTCAGATGACCAAATTATATTAACAGTAGAAACCATGCAATGTATTTTGGACATATCCTATTTTAAGCGTTCTAGATGAATGTTAAGAGATTAGTTGCCTAATGCTTCTTTATTGAACATGTTTCGTTGCAAAAAGGCTTTTAAATTTCTTACAATTATTAATTCAACCATTTTGAGGTGAATATTGTAAGTGACTATGAAGTGTATGTCGTCTTGCATACCTGTGCATTTGAGGGGTTTTAGTGAAATAATTTACATTTTCGATAATTTTGGAGTAAATTCATAATTGTTAAGCGTATTTTCAACGTAAGTCATTAGAATATGGTCTATTTGATCCAATAATCGATATTGAGAAGTATTTCCTTTTATTAGCTCTCCGGAACAAGGCATACATCGTCGTGCATGTCCAAATTATATACATGTCCAAATTATATTTTTTACCCTAGACGCACAAATTTCAAGAAGCATGCAAATTTGTACAAATCTGAAATATCGGGAAAATCGAAAAAATGACAAAAATCGTCCGAAATGGTTCGAAAATCGCCCAATTGGCTTCTTTAGCAGTGTTGAGATAATTTCATATTCAGAATCTGCATGCGAAACTGAGCCGAAATCCAAATTTTCATAAATTTTGGTGCCCGGGAACCTATTTAAAAATCAGTTTGAAGTTTGTATGGGAGCGATTTGTCGAATCACCCCTCGTCGCATTTTGTACTGGGCGGAGCTGTCAAGCAGCTGCCCAGCTGTCAAAAGGTGATTTCGAAAAATCTCTTCGAAAGCTATTTTAGGTACCAAAATAAAGTTCTAAAAATCTGAAAAAAATCATGGTGGTTCAGAAAAAGGTGCTCTTTCGTATAAAATCAAAAAAACAATACATTTTTCTTAATTTAAAAACCCAATACCGATTGACATCGCTCAAAATGCTGCGACGTCGCAACGCCACATATGACGGCTCTTCTGACTGTAAACAAATCAGCTACCATCAAAATATTGTGTTGTTCATAGTTCGTCGGTAATTCTGGTAATTCCACACGGTATTATCTCGGGGATTATCATATTTCTATCCACGAGGAATATAGGTGAGTTTATTGAAATATGTTTAAGAAAGAAAAAAAAACATTTTCATATCTTATTTTCTACCTGGTTAGCAACACGAGCAACGATAGGAGACCTCTTATGGCAAACGAAAGTGGACAACTTTTCGGAGCTTAAAACACCGACTAAACCTACGTGCCACTCGATTCCGGAACATGACCGAAAGCATTACACGATAAATTCAAATAGCAGTGATCGCAAATGTCAAATTAAAAGTGATGCTTGGCCCGTCATGACATCTAATGCAGCCGACGTCGCGGCGTCTTGATCAAACGCTTTGTAAACAAAAACACGTGATGGCCATTATTATCAATATGTGGCTTCACGTTGCCTCTGAATGAAACATTATGGGTTATTAAAGCATTTTAGGAAGTATTAAGGATCGAGTTAAGAATGTCTCAACCTGAAAATAAATAAATCTGAACATTGGTGGCTGTTAGCATCTGCACACTACATTCCCATCGGATTGAGCAAGCGTCGTGACGATGTTGCTGCTCCTGCTGGCTGCAGCACGGCGAAGGCATGACCATCGACGGCGGCGACGCCACGGAACACAAACATGCACTCTACATTTAAACCAATCAAAGTATGAAATTCTGTGAGATTATTGAGCCTTTTACGCTCCCAAAATGTTTTGTTTTGAACAGAACTCGTGAATTTATCTTTTTTTTTAGTGAATCATGAGGAATTTTGGTAATGTCTATAAAATAAACAGCATTATCCAATGCTTAAATAAAAAATCTGTTCATTCCAACACAGCTATGCATGGCATTATTTGAGAGTGCTCAAATTATTTCAACCAAAATAGTTCTGAACCAAAACCAACAGATGGCGGTAGTTTTCACCGGTTTTAATTTTAAATCTTTGGACGAGAATTTCATGAACCTTTGCACTAGCAAGCACGTCGGTTCGTCGGTGCTTAAAAGCCGGCATTTTCGGCTGCGAGGAAAGAAAAGGAACGTCTGTGACAAAATAACTGTGCTACGACCGACGTTAGGTTTCACGTATGGATTTGGAGAAAACTCGATTGTCGCGTGTGGGGAAACTTCGGGTTTCAACCGCGACGACAAAATTGTTCGTGCAGTTGAAAATCGGAATTTTTGACACGCGAAAATTGATTTTTCCGCTAAACTGTGTGTCGGACGTACGTCGGGCACAGTGCGCTGGATAGAGGGCCAGGTCCGCTGTCCAGCGCACTACGTCCGACGTTAGGTTTCACGTATGGATTTTGAGAAAATTCGATTGTCGGGTGTGGGGAAACTTCGGGTTTCAACCGCGACGACAATAAATAAAATCAATTTTCGCACCGCCGGTCACTTGGGATATCTACCAAAAGCATAATACGTCTATTTGAAAAAGTATTCTTGATTTAATGAATTCATTTTCAATAACAACAAATCTGGCAGCACTGAGCGATCATCGCGCGCTCGAAAGACAGCTGCCGCTGTCAAATTTCCTCCGCAGTTTGTGTGTGTGCGTCTCGGAGAGCAACCATCAGCCGAGAAAATCCGCGAGTTCCCGTCGTGTCTCGAGAGTCGCGTGAAAAAACGGTCCGCGAAAACAAGTTTTCTAGTTTGTAGCATCAGCGGCCAGCCTGCCTCAAAATGTCCGATGAATCAGCCCAGTCCATGCAGAGGTAAATTTGCTTTATTCCTTTGTTTTCCCATAGGTTTCCTGGCGTAGTGCTGTGAGTCACAAATCCCGACTCAGGCGATGAACTCTGGCTTCGAAAGAATGTTCCAAAATTTTACATAATCAGTGTGGATCTGCGATGGGATGGATGGGTTTCTTGTGGGGGTGGTAAGGGAAAGTGGGTTGTTGGACGAGGTAGGACGAATGTTCGTCACAGAGAGCGAATAGAATGATAAAAAGGAAAACAATTGTGTAATCCTCAAATATAGAAGAATGATGCTGTTGAAGATAAAGGAATGCAGCTGGATTGTTATAAATGTCTGCAAAACTGCTTCAATCGATGGAATCGATTGAAAATATAGCAAATAAGCACTATCTTCGAATACACTAAAGAAGCGACCTTTGCCTTGAACTTGTAATCTCGGCCAACAGCGCGTAGTTGGATGAGCTTGTTTTTCTGGTTTTATATGCTTATGCTTGGTTTATTATATCAAGTATGTCAACATACATTGTTCCCTGGCCAAGTTCGCAGGGGTTGACGGTATTAAAGTGAAGGAGTTTCATTTTGATTATTGTAATGTAGTGTTCTTTAGTGAAACATATCACCTTTTTAACACTTTAATGCGCCTCCAACGGTTCATCACGAACCGGCTGCTGCAGATGGAGTATGGCTGATCATATGCATCAGACATGCTCGATAAACAGGAGGAAGCGCCGGGGCTCAGTAGAGTCTATTCCCAAGCAATAGTTCCAAGTCGGTTGGATTTGAGAAGGTTTTGATGATCGTTACAAATCCTAATAAAAGTATTATAGGATTTGTGACAGGTTTTGGAACCTTTTACAGCCATCTGACTTCAAAATGTTGTTTGGGCTCTATTTCCCACGCTTCTCGGTTGATTTTTATTACATAGTAATTTATTAATGTCATAGTAGCTTTTTCGAATTTTTACAATGTTAGTTGGTCATATTTTTTTTTAAATAAAGCAATTAAAATCGACCGAAGAATTAATAGTGGGAAGGAGATTTGCAGCACTTCATTGTGCTGATAGATTCGAAGCTAACGTGCGAACACTTAAATGCATTGTTGACGTCAATGCGTTCGACGTGACATTTTGGACAAAAACTGACTGCTTTATACTAACTGAACAACGTTACTTGTGTATGTCTAGGTTGACATTTCTAGGCTACGCTCTAGAAAATGACATGGTTCATCCAGGTAGGGCCTATAGGACAATTGAACGAATTTGAATATTTTTAATAGTATTTGTAGCGGGATGAAAGTTGACATGAAATCTTTATTATTTTAAAATTTTATTGCAATCAACTGACCAACTTGCCGTATTTTTGATTATCTCTTAGATGTTCAGAAGTTCAGTTACATGTTTCTGTGGATTTTGGACCGATGACAATTTAAGGACACAAAAGATGAACACAAGTAGAAAACGATTAGCGAAATCTAGAAAACAATTTGACACAGGATCGACTATATTTTAACATACAGGGTTCGATTGATTCGATGAAAAAAAAAAACAAACATACAACAACTGACTTAACGAGGAGAAAAACATATTTAACCATATCACAAAATCAAACAAGGAGACAAACACAAACCGTGTGACCATAACACTACATAGGCAAATTTTGACTGACTGACCAATTGAAAACTTTCCAATCTTCTACCGTAACTTTCTGAGACAGTTGCAACAGTGTCTTAATGGATATCATTTTCCGCGTACGGCTGGCAAACTGCTTCTGAAAGACTACGTACTCTTTTCTGTCTTCGGGTCTAGTGTAGAGGTTTCAACTCTATTCAGAGTGCAGCTAGAAACCTAGCAAAAAAAAAAAAAAAAGTATGTCAACATACATTGTTTGTTCGTTTTTATTTATCCAGTTCTGTCGATTTAGCTTATAATATACCCTTCGCAGTTTTTATTTCGTTTATTACGAGATAACCCCTCCTAGGACTGAAAATTTCAATAATAAATAATATTTTTTGCAACAGTCTTCGCAGCTTTCGATAAATGAATTTTACATGGGATATTTTTCGGACTAAACATTAAAACTGGGAAGAATAATCAATTATTGTCCTTTTGTCACGGTAAAACTTCATTGTAAAACTATTTCAGTTTATTATTTTCATATCCAAACTGTTCTTGTTAGCTTTTAATGAAACAATTATTTCTTATTTACAATGTTTATCGCGCTTCGCTGCACCACATCGTTCGTTTGTCTATGGCCAAGCAGTAATTAGCTTGGAGCATATAAAAGACGAATCGACAATTGGTGGCCCCGCGGTTGGACATTCCGTTGGCTTCCACCAAGAAACCGTTCTCATGCAATGTCTGCTTTCGATGAACTGAAACGTCTCAGCCCGATCGAGTGAGTTGTCTTTGAAGAATAAGTTTAAATTTTAATCGGCCGAAGTAGATGATTAATTCAAAATCTGTAGATATTACCCGATCTCGATTCCTATTGGATGCTATTGAAGACACTTATTGGCACCGATTTTGGTTTAATTTGCAATCTAAAAAACAAGACGTTAAAATTTCATTCGTAGAAATTACGCTTAATGTTGTTTGTTTATGTGGTAGTTCAAAATTTTAACTTTTAATTTTACTTGTTCACATTAAAAACTTCGACTTCGATAAAATGTAAAGCATAAAAACGATTTTTATTTCTCGACAATGTTCTTTGCAGCGAACTGAAATCTCCCACGGTGCACGTGATTCGTGAGGTCTATGAAGGAGAAAACGCACACGAAACCTTCGAGCTTGAGCTGGATAAAGCCCTGTATGCCAAGGCGGACTACATTATCATCGAACCGACGCGGCTGGGTGAAGAAACGGGCCGATGGATCGCCGTCGGGAATTGTCTGCACAAGACGGCATTCCTCAGTGGGCTGGCATCGGTGGCGACCGGTAAGTCAATATTGTATTACACTCATTGCACAATTATGAGTCACTCAAGAAGCAATCATTTCGTAATATAAATCAGTTTTCGTACAAAAATAACAATTTCATTATTTTTATTAAAACCCCTATTTTAAAAATCATTCCACATAATATGATTTGTATTGTCGTCGCGGTTGAAACCCGAAGTTTCCTCACACGCGACAATCGATTTTCTCCAAGTCCATACGTGAAACCTAACGTCGGACATAGTGTGTTGGGCAGCGGATCTGGCCCTCTATTCAGCGCACTTTGCCCGACGTACGTCCGACGCAAGATTTAGGAGAAAAATCGATTTCCGCGTGTCAAAAATTCCGATTTTCAACTGCACGAACAATAATTGGAACTTCATTATATATTTCTTAACTTTTCTAAGATGTTTGGCTAGGTTCACCACGGTGGTGTAGAGCACGTTCAGCGAGCCTGTCTGGGTTATATTAAACCCAACATCCTACTAGGGTTAACGGGTTGTTACAAAAATAAAAGAAAATTAATTAGCGTGCGGTACCCATATTCTGAACGGTTAAGGGAATCTCACAACAAACACTAAAATAAATGGAAGTTCTTGTTGCATGAGATAATGCTCCACATTACCATGAAGTGTGTTTGTTGTCTAGCTAAATGTATAAAGTAAATTAAATCTCATAATAACTTCCAGTCTCTGATCTAGACATATGTTTGTTTGTGGACGACGTGTTCCTAATTATGGACACCATAAGAAGCCATGGTCCTTATTCTGAACACATAGTGTTACTTACTATGTACAAACACATTCTCTACGTTCGCAGTTCAGTCAAAAACGATATGTTTCGTAACGATTGGATAATAGAGCGGCTTAGGGCCGATTTCTTCACCCGGGCTTAAATTTTAAACCAGGCTTAGCAACATTTTATGCCGGGCTTAACTTTTTTTCGATTTCTTCACCTCGGCTTAACCACTAAACCCGGTTTAATAAAGCTACGGTTTACGTTAAGTGTGGCTTATTTTAAGCGGTGCTCTGAGGTGGCTTAGCAGCGTTAAGCCAGGCTTAAGCCGCAATTTACAGAGTTTGGGTTTCTTCACCTGCTTCATGGTCCATGGATAATTTTTTTAGACAGCAGAAAATATTTGTTATAAAACATGTACACTTAGGAACAATACAATTGTAAAACGTTTGGACACGGATGAAGGCGATGATAAAGAAAATTACCTAATCTACGGCCGGTGCGTCGTCAATATAAAATATTCAACATCGGTTTTTGGGACAATCAAGTGTTTACATTAGATTGAAAGTCTTCAAAAAGGCACCGTGTTAATAGTAACTATCTGTTTTGGAAATTTTTCATCCAAATTTGGAAGTCGAATGCAAATTTAATTGAAGTTTCTATTTATTTTAATCCGGTCACAATAAACATGTGTTTGTCTCTTATGGTTCAACAGATATTATTGTCGTCGCGGTTGAAATCCGCAGTTTCCCCACACCCGACAATCGAATTTTCTCAAAATCCATACGTGAAACCTTACGTCGGACGTAGTGCGCTGGACAGCGGACCTGGCCCTCTATCCAGCGCACTGTGCCCGACGTACGTCCGACACATGGTTTAGGAGATACATCGATTTTCGCGTGTCAAAAATTCCGATTTTCAACTACACGAACAATATGTATTTTTTTTAATAAACAAACTTAGGATGACACTCAAAAAAATTTCTTCTAATAACTTTTTATACACTGATTTCTAACACAAACTTAGTTCAAAGCACGTTTAGCCCATCGAATATTCAATATGTTGACTCAAAATTCTAAATAAAAAAAGAATTATTCGTGGTGTACTTCTAAACATGACTTATTTTGAATACCTAATAGGGTGACGTTGGATATTAACGGCAGGTTTGTTCTTTTCGTCGTGAGGGGTTTTTAATGGCCAAAATGCCCGAAACATATCTAGATTGAGTTTAAATAAGGGCGAAAGTAACATGATAGAGTTCTCTTCATCGACTCTCCCTCTTCTGCAAATTAAAGTGACAAGATGCAAATTCAATCGAACTTTACCATAATCCATAATTGAACCATATGGCCATATCATTCGGCTTAATTTGGCCAACTTTGAGTTCAATAGGTTTCAAAAAACCTCCCATGACGAAGAGAACAAAACTGCTGAAAAGACGTATGTTCCCCTATCTAAAATTGACGCAAGTGGATTTTAAATATCTTTTTACAACTCAGCACTATGAAATTTGATTTATACTTGCCGTATCACAACGGACTAGTTTTTCGTACTATACCAAACAATTGCAATTTATGATTGATAATGCAACTGATTTCGGTTGTATTATGATCATAATGCAATAATGCACTTGGGGTTTAAAATTTTGAAAAATGTATTAATTTTTTGATTTTATACGAAAGAGCACCTTTTTCTGAGCCACTATGATTTTTTTCAGATTTTTAGAACTTTATTCTGATACCTAAAATCAATTTCAAAGAGATTATTGGAAATCACCTTTTAACAGCTCCGCCCAGTACAAAATGCAACAAGGGGTGATTCGACAAATCACTCCCATACAAACTTCAGTTTAATTTTTAAATAGGTTCCCGGGCACCAAAATTCATGAAAATTTGGATTTCGACTCAGTTTGGCATGCTGATTCAGAATATGGAATTATCTCAACATTTCTAAAGAAGCCAATTGTTTGATCCCCAACCAGAGTTGTCACTGCAAGAGCTTGCCGAATTGTCAAGGTTATAGTACAGCTTCCTTGATCAAAATTTAGTGTCTAGCATGATGGAACACATGACCGTTCCTATCGAACCACTGCGAAATACGATGGCACTGATGGACATGATCATGTGATTATTTTTCATTGCATAAATGTTTTGCAACTCGTTCCAAAACTCGATTACTACAGCGCATATGTAATCCCATTTTTCATGATGAATATTAATTGCCTCTTTCGAATGTACACCATGTACATAGTTCAAAACTTCAAATATATTCGAAAAATCATCTGGACTCTGCAGCATCTCACGGCCAACACATTTTCAAAAACCCACTATCGAAATGCAACTCTATAACAGAGCGATAATGAAGATTATTTATTCGAAGGCGATTCTGGATATCAAATCATAAAATCAACAGCAACGCCTTTTCTGCAAAATGGCACTCCAACTTTGTAAATGAAAGGCAAATTCGAACACCATTAAATGTTGAAGTACGATCATGTGGAATAGGTACTAAATCGAAGATCTTCGATACTAGCGTTGGGTAAAATATCAACAGTCTAGGTAGTTAATCATTGTTAATTTCCTTCTGCATCCAAAAAAAATACCGAGCGATTCTGCTTTTCCTGCTAAAATTTGAGCGGATGCTTTGTTGTTGTTACTCCACACTGCCATTAACGGGCATTTCAAAATATCGGCGGCTTAAAATGACGTTTCCATTGGAAAGTCACTGGAATGATATGGGAAATTTCGTTAAGCTTGGCTTAGCGTAAGCCATCGCCTTCATTTGCTAAGCCGGTGTGAAGAAATGCAAATATTTAAACCTGGCTTAAGAATTTGGCTTAACTTTAAGTGAGGTTTAAGATAAACCAGGCTTACGTCGTTAAGCCGGGTAGGTGAAGAAATCGGCCCTTAATAAAATTAACACCTCAACTCTCGATTCAATATATGCTTCATAAAAGGAAAATCTATTTTGCGTTAGCCGTCTGTTCAGAGTATGGAGCTGTCTATAATATGGTGCTCGCACGGTATTATGAAGGATCAACACATCACGACACATATACTGCCCCCACTCGCATAACAGTCCCATTTGACTTTTCATCACTTTTGAGTTAACGTTATGAATATTCATCATTTTTGATGTACTTCCAAAAACAACAATAAAAATTACGAATTTTTATGTCAATGTGTGAAAAAAATACCAAGTTATGAGCGTCCCATATCAAAAGTATCCGCATTACAGTCCCATCATGGATTTTTGTGTTACGTAACACAAAACTGAACAACTTTGTAGTGATTGTAATATTTTTTACAGTTATATATTCATGTGCAAAGCAATCTGTGAAAGTTTCGAGATGATCGAAATATTTTTCAAATTTTAGCGATTTTTCAAAGTTTTATATGGAAACAAGTTTTCATACTTCAAATGTCGTTTTCTCAATTCCTACTCTTTGCAAATGGGACTGTTATGCAAGTGGGGGCAGTATAGAACTTTACAAATGCACAATATACAGATATCACAAATTGACGCACCGTGTTAGGGGACGGCTTGCGTGTTTTGTACTGGATCGCTCCTGAAATGTTTGGAGCGCTACAAATGCACATTAAAATTCAGGAACAGATGTACAAACCTTAGTATCACTTACAAAATAACCTGACAAAATGTTCACAACAATTTACAAACGTAACACACTCCATGCAACAATTGAAGAATTTTCCATGAATTTGAGAATGCAATTCATGGAAAATTCTTAAAACTACTTTACAGACGTATCAACTATATTACAAACGTAACAAGGTTCACAAAAAATCTTTTGGGAATTCCAATACAAATAAATTCAAATATTGAACATGTGGAATAAAATGCCAACTGCAATCATATGCAACCCCCCCGTAACTTGACAGATGAGCTCAGTTTCGCGTACCTACTTGCAAATCGCAGATGTCGCTACTGTTCGTAAACAACGGGTCCATCCTTCACTGACGCTACAATTTTTGTCCATGCGAAAACATCTTTTTGTTTCGTGGTGAGTGGAAGCCAACAAGAGGCTAGCGTTTCGTATCAAAAGGACGTATTGAACAGAAGCGCAAAAACTAATGTTCATTAAATTGAAATTATTTTGATTTTTCTTTTTGTTGTAAGAAATGTAATAAAAGTACATGTTTAAACGGTCTTCCTTATTAATTGGTGACTGCGCATGCTAGATCAAACCAAGATCAAACTCGAAAAAAAAAACATCTGCAAATGATTGTTTTTATCTTCCATTTTGACTTGGCCACCAGATATGTAGCTGTAAAATGTTAGCATAAGTTACCTAATTTATTACTTGCTGGTGTTTAATAACCGCACTGGAAGAAAACATGAGTTTCTTATTAATTTTATGAAAGCCGATTACTTTGCCTTTACTTGTTTTATAGATATAATTTTCGCGTCTAGTTAACAAATTCATTATGCCGCACTTAATTTGCATTTATCTACCACAAAAAATGCGGAAACAACAAATAGAGGTTTCTGTTTAATGTTTTAATATTTTTTGTTCGGTTTGTTATTGTCGGTTTTCGATCTTTTCAAAAGTAGCGCTTGCCGCTTTGAATCTGACAGTACCACCCGGACCAAAATTTTTAGGTACGCTGACGTTGTTCGGCAGCTGTCAAGAAGCTCCCGGGTTGATCATATGTTAGAGTAGAATTGTTTTGGTATGTTTTAACGCCTTCGAAAAATTACGTAACTCTCCCAGTATGACACTGACACTATAAATATTCCTGAAAATTTTACAGATTCATTTTACGGTTTGGATTTTGGGATGTTTTGGAAGCTCCAAAAGCATATAAGGAAAAGTCGGGAAAATTAAAATCAATGCGGGATGTGGGAAATTCATTTTTGATTTTGTGCGGCCACCCTGAAGCATGCAATTTTCGAAGTTGTACATATACTCCTGGAAATGACGGCTACTTATTTTGCGTTTATAAAAGTTTATTCGGCGCTATCCACAAATAACGAAACATTGTTAAAACTTCATTTGCTGTTATGAATCACTCTAATAGTTTGAATACATAGGGTTTTGGTCCATTTGGGCAGGGGGGCCTATTTTGGGCACTTGCTGCTATAACTCATTCAATTTTTAACCATTTGACTTCAATTTTTGTACATGGCTAGATACTGTAAGTGGGACCTACTACAAGCAAAAAAGGACAAAATATAAATTTTAACATAGATTAGGTATTGTGTACTTTTAATACATGCACTTTTTTATGCCTTGCATAAAAAGAGAAAGAGCTATTCAGAAATACACCGGTGACTACGGCAATACCCCGGACAGACATGTGATACGAATGTTATTCCTGTACAACGGTAGGCAGTGTCAAGAAAATTTTAACAAGACTGACTTGAGCTGAGAGAATTTTCAATATGGCACTCATTTCAAGCGCAATTGTACAATGATTCTTGTATCACATGTGTGTCATAAGTATAACGGTGGCTAGGGCCGTTATAAGGGGAGAGTAAAGAGAAAGGGGCACCCGGAAATCTCGAGACCGTTTCAAGCGGGTCTCAGGGATGTTTCAGATGGTACCAGGAAGTCTCAGGGGCGTTTAAGTGGGTCTCAGTTAGGACACAGGGGGTTTAATAAAAGGAACTCAGGGCGTTCTAGGAAAGTTCTTGAGGGTCTTAGGCACGTTTAAAGGATTTTCAGGAAGTACTAGGAGTTCTCAGGGGCGTTTCAATGGGTCCCAGGAGTCTTTTCAAAGGTACCGGGTGGTCTCAGGGACATTTGATGGGGCGTTTCAGGAGTCACAGGGATGTTCCTGGTCTTCCAAGACCAGGTGGATCTCAGGAGCGTTAAAGAGGTTTCGGGGACCTGGTGTGATGGATAAAGCACGTGACTATACACCGAGGAACTGGGATCAAATCTCACTCCCGATATTCTAAAGAAGTAAAGCTGTGGGTCCCGAGATGAACTAGATAAAAAAAAGTTTCAATGGCGTTTCAGAGAGTCTAAGGGACGTTTCTGAGAGTTTCAGAGCGTCTCAGGGGCGTTTCAGGACGGTCCCAGTGAGTTTCACGGGGCGTTTCAGTGTGTTCCAGGAGTCCCAGGAGAGCTAGGTGCGTTCCTGGGGGTCTCCGAGTCATTTCAGGGATTCCAGAGGATTTTAGAAGTGCGATGTGCACTAGCCCCTCTCTGAAGCAATACCTTCTTGGTGGTTTCGGAGAGACGTAGGGTTTGGCGACCATAGGAATGGTTTAGTGGGTACGAGGAGAGAGTAGTCCTGGCTTTTACTTTTGTTGTAGAAGACGGCCTCAGCCCCACACTACCCTAACCTTCCTGTTAGGGTGTCTGTTGAGCAGATTATCCCCCTATGGTTTTTTTTTATAAAAAAGAGTGTTTTAGAAAGGCGCTACACATTGTCTTCAGCCAGAGGAGGTTGTACAGACTGATCACAACTCACACTAGACAACGGACAACACTTACGACACCCAGTGGCCCAATGAAGAATTTTCCGTTCGGTGAAAAGTTTTCTCCGACTGGAGTGGGAAACGATTACTCGAACTTTCACTCTGTGGCTTACAATACGCCTAAACAGCTGGCGCCGCTAACCGCAAGGCC
Organism: Aedes albopictus; assembly: GCF_035046485.1. Lineage (NCBI taxonomy): Eukaryota > Metazoa > Arthropoda > Insecta > Diptera > Culicidae > Aedes > Aedes albopictus. Next base: position 332,684,689 of record NC_085137.1, on the reverse strand, counting down.
ACGAATGTTTTAGGAAGGTACCTGGAGGTCTCAGTTGCGTTTCAGGGGTTTTCTGCAGATTTCATATTATTGGAACGTTCCTGAATTTCTTTAATTCCTTTGAACTATCCCTGAACGCTCGTTAACTTATGAAACACCTCCAGAAATAAAAAAAAAAACAAATTGGAAATCCCTCGAAATTCCCCTGAAATGCCTTCAAACGCATCTGAAACCTTCATGCCCCTGAAATCCCTTGGAACAGCCTAAAAAGCAGTGTTGCAACCGACATTTCATGCTAAAATTGAGATAGATAACCACACATTTTTCTTTTCAAAATCGGGATATCAAATGAATAGTCTAAAAAAGTCTCACGAAACCTAGTGCAAACGGCTTAGCTGTTTTACCAGTTCTTTAAAATTCTTAACACGGGAAATTTGAACACAAATCACAGCACAGCACCACTCCACCAGTCAGCGACCGACCGAGATATACCTGAGTTCGACTTGGATAAACGAGTAGCGAGGAAATTTGCAGGAAAAAAATATATGATAAACAGACAAACGCAACAGGATCGGGTGAAATACTGATCTCCTTCAATCACCAAGTTGCTCTGCCCGTTCATTTTTCCACATCTCTCCCATTTATGCAATTGAATGCCGAATAGATTTTTACAATTCATGGTTACGTGTTTATTAGGTATAAGCTTTCTATTACTGAATAATAATTATTCAAGTAATGATTGCCCAATGATCAGATGATGTAAACTAGAAAAATTGGACTTTCAATACTGTTCATATATCATATATCACATAATGCCTATCTTCATGTATGTCGACGTCGTATGTTAGTTTTTTACACGAACTTTTTTTTGCGCGGACTTATCCATCGTGTAAAAACAGAATTAAGCGTAAAGTGATTGGAATTAGGTAATGTCACGGTATAACCACTCTTTGGAATAACCTTTGCCAGCAAGAAACAACTGCAGCCGTGAAGTGTAGAATTAGCATTAGTTAAAATACACAGAAATAAACATTCAAAAAAGAAAAAAAAAACTGTAGCCGTTTAGAATTTAGTTCTGGGAGATGGACTTGCTATCCAATTACACTAGTTTACAAAATAAATCGAAAGTCGTGAACTTCTGTCAACGACCAAAATTTTTGAAGCACAATTCTTTCTCATTGTTAATTTACATATCATATGTAAGCGAGTTACAAAAAAAATCAGCTCAATCGGAGCATTGATTACGGAGAATGAGATGTGTGAAGTGAGCGACTTTGCTTAAAAATAGAACAAAAATCGATTTCAAATCATCAACCTTGAATGGAAAGTTGAAAAAAAAAATCCGCCCTACTGTATTTTTTTTCCTTCGCGTTTTCGAACTCAGGGCATGATTCTACACCAAAAATGATCATCAGCTTACCGAGTTCAAAAATGCTGTAGTGTTATCGACTCGGAAGCGCAGCAGCACTTCATGTGACAGGCGTACTGCGGGTATCTACCGGATTACATGGAGGAACATCTACAACGAGGACAACAGCAGCGAACCCGCTGTTTTATCATTCCCCGGCATACCATCACCAGTGGGATCTAGCAAACAGTCCTTAAATCCTTATTTTGTATTATTTAAGTCCATTTTTGGAGTTTATTCAATTCAAGCTTATCGCATATTTTCTTTCGTTCTCTTCCCGTTTTCAGGACTGATATGGCGCGATAGATTAGCATTTTGTGCACCCCTTTGTGCAGTGTCGGTGTTTTGTACCGGGCTGTATACAATCTCTTGGTCCTGCGATCCCTGTGTTCAATATCAAGTGAGTATGATAACATAGGTACCTTTTTTCCAATTACATATATCGTTACTCTTATTTGTCCTTCCAGGTTGAAAAAAATCCCAAAAGTCTGTCAAAAGTACCGAACGTGAACGATTTCTCTTCGCCGATTGTGTTAGTGTACACCAGCAATAAATGCTCCAAATATAGCCATCGGATAGTGACACTGCTGGCTGCTTCGTACTGCGCTTGGCGTATTTATCAGCTCTTCAAGTAAACTTGGTTTGTATTCATTTGGTTGCGGTTCAAGAATGGCTTTCAAATCTGTCGATAGGATGCCGTATTTTTAGCGGGGTTTCAAATATTGTGTATCTTACTATATGTCTGAATTTATTAGGGAAATGGTTTTTAAATTATTCTTTTTGAGGATTGCACTAGAAACGATGCAATGCTGAGAAGCAAGCATTGGTATCACGTACTTGCAATTAATTGCAAAACAGCAAAGCAGAATATCGAATTTTGTTACGATTGTTACTCTCGCTTTCTAGTGCAAACGTTAAGCGAAAATTGTTGAAAGTTTCTAATATGAATAAAACAAACTTTAATGGCTTTTGGCTTGAGGAATTTTTGATGAATCCACACTAATTAACATAGTCTAACGATTGCACAATGAAGTTGCAATCATGTACTACATGTTTATGGCGATTGTGTTACTTTTCCCCGTAAACAACATAATCCCTAGGATCATGAACATTTTGTACTAGCTTCGAACAAAAATACAATGATCTTGAGAATTGATATTCGGGGTAAAGTAGCACAATCGTTAATTGCAGGCTGGCTTCAACGAGAATTTCTCTTAATTCATTTATTCTGCTCATAAATAAGAGCGATTTGGTTGATCAAGCGCAGAAGTAGGATGAGGTGAGAAAGGAATATCTATTTTATACGATACATTATACAATAATGAATCCTCTACGGTCATTTACATTATAGTTGCACCTGTTCAGAGCTTAAGCGAGGAATACACCAAAGGCAAAGTAAATTTTTGATCAAAGGCGAAAGTTTAGTTTTGTTTTTATTTTGTAACAACTTTTTTTGCTTTTCTCTTGGATTGTTGAAATCTCAAATAACCTATGTAGAAAACGAAGTACGGAACTGTGATCAAACGCCAGTCAGCGTGTGAAAAAAAGACATTGATTCGAATCGTAGAACATTCGTTGTGAGAAGAGTATCGCATTCGATAAAAAATTACGCGGTGAAGCAAAGAAGGGAACAGTTGTTTCTTATTTGAGCCCCTCGCGTTTCTTTGTGTGATGTTTCATCGAGTCGCCCCTTCTTATACCGACGACTGCCTGTACAATTAAGCTGATATCATATTGATATCGATTGTGATTGGGCCAAACACGTTCGCCAATAAATTGTTTCATCAGCTACGCTGCATGATGACGAACCTTCTGGAGAGCAGATTGAGGACAATCAAGCTATATCTTGTTTGTGCACGAGAAAAACATCGTTGTGTCGTTTCGTTTGTGTTTTAGATTAAAGAATTAATGGGTTTCGTTTCGTTCAAAGTCAAGCACCAGAGATCAGGTAAAACGTGATATTAGAAACAGAAGGACAAGTTTTATCGTTACTGCTTTCACGCGGAGTGAGTAATACAAACAACACGTTACTAAGAAGTAATTCTATGCATTTAATTTAGAAATGGAGCATAAACCAGGAAGAAAGGGAATTGGTCATTATACTTAGCTGCACAACTATTCCGAGAGACTAAAGGAAAACAAGGTTATAGTTTTGCTCAAAGTCTTAGCACTTTTGGTTGAAGGGGTTGGATTTCCTTTCTAGGTAATTTGCGTTTGTTGTAGAGACATCAATCACACATTATTACAGTTGAACGCTTCGAATCCTAAATTATGAATGGCAAGGAAAAGGGAAATCCATAAGCTGTAGTATTATGTTTTACATTATACGACCTATGCAACAAAGCATGTTGGTACAATGACTCAATAAAACTATGTAAAAAGTAATTAAAAACAGTCAGAACTATCATGTTAGAAGTGTAATAAATGAAAGTCTAGTTTTGCTAAAAGCAGTCTTATATTATTTATAATAGAGAAAATACTCCTGACATACAAAACAGTCTTGACAAGACCTATGGGTAATTCTCGCTGACAACGGCCCACTATTTACACCTTGTCTTCGAAAATGTTTAAGGTGCCGATTTTCTGAAAGCCCTCACTTAAAAAGTAAGAAAAATGCATTTGGTTACTCAAATTGATAGACCACCCGTTAGTTAGAGCCACAACAATTTTTGCAGACCCCTCGATTTTGGTCAAATGGTGGGTCACACCAGGGTGTCAGGCAGCCATTTTTAAGAATCCAACATCAGTATGTAAACATTTGTGTATCCACAATGGATTCCATTGTGGATACACGATAGATGTTGGCTCCTGTCAGATGCATTAGGTGGGATTAGGGTTGCCACATACGTGGTGGGTCACTTAAAATCTTATAACTCGAAAGTTTCTTCAAAAACAACCTCAAAACGAACTGTTGTTGAAAAGAGGAAAGATAGAGCTACTATTTACAATAATAAAAAGTTGGGTCGACCATATTGATTTTGGCCGCCATCTTGGATTTTTATACCAAAACATTTGTTTCACCATGAGGGCAACCACCGATTTTCAACATTTTTGCATCAATTGAAAGCTGGGACACTCATACATAACATATCAAAAAATTAGAGATGTCTTTTTCTTCTTTTAAAAGTTATCTGCAGTTTTGTAAATCAAATCACTTTTTCCCCATACATTTACATGCGCACCGGCAACGACATGCAACAGCATCCGAGTTTACGCCTGCATGTATACACAAAGGCGCGTGTCGCAAAATTTGGCCAAACCGGCGGTTCGTTTCCGTTTTTGACTGTTTCTCAATGATGCGGGCATTGTTTTTATAACTTTTTTAGTGTTTTGAAAAGCTTAAACCATCAGCTTTCCATTAGTGGAAATTTAAATTCGTGTTCGTAAACACTGCGAAATAACGCTGCATTTTTGTAAACGGCCGGCACCGGGCCCAATGCGCAAAAGTGGTATGATTTACAAAACGGCAGATAACTTTTGAAAGAAGAAAAAGACATCTCTAATTTTTTTATATGTTATGTATGAATGTCCCAGCTTTCAATTGATGCAAAAAATTTGAAAATCGATGGTTGCCCTCATGGTGAAAAAAATATTTTGGTATGAAAATCTAAGATGGCGGCCAAAATCAATATGGCCGACCCAACTTTTTATTATTGTAGCTCTATCTTTCCTCTTTTCAACAACAATTCGTTTTGAGGTGGTTTTTGGAGAAACTTTCGAGTTATAAGGGTTTAAGTGAGCCACCATTTGTCCAAAATCGAGGGGTCTGCAAAAATTGTTGTGACTCTTACTAACTGGGGGTCCATCAATTTGAGTAACCAAATGCATTTTTCTTACTTTTTAGGCGAGGGCTTTCAGAAAATCGGCACCTTAAACATTTTTAAAGACAAGGTGTAAATAGTGGGCCGGTCTTAGCGAGAATTACCCCTATGAAGATTGCCCAAAACACGAGATTTTCATCGGTGACAAAAAAGAGGACTTTGTTCGTGCAATCATCGGTACGGAAAGCCTTCAAGCCGTCACTTACAACAACGGCCACTTATTTTGCACGTAAAGATATGCGCACGCGTGGCCATGTGCTGGAAGATGGTTGCCACTTTTCGGACGCCATTTATGTTAGAACTTTTAGTTACAATTATGCAACATCCAGCTTTTTTTATCAGACGGTATGATAACTGACTATCACCAGCCCAGTCAACCAGCACTAGCGTGTGCAGGCTTCTTGCTTAGGGGGGTACTACAATGATGGTGCAATATATGTGTGGTGATTCCGAATAATCATAGTAAGCCTACCGTTCAGAGAGGAGTTGATCAGAGAGTTCGTTTGCGAGCACACGCATACGCGTGGTCCGTTTGTGTACTGTTACGTCACCTTCAAGTAGTTTAATAAATAACTTCCCATTAATTGTACGATAGTGAGTTTTTAATAAATTAGTGCACAATACCACAATATGTATGATCATGGTGCAAAATAGATTTATGGTATTACACGCAATATGAATTCTCAAGAAGGGGTTTCAACATGTTGTGTTGCTAACATCGCCAAGTACTTCATATTGGGATTCTGGAGAAAGCTTCGGATGGTGATGATTACAAGGCAATGCGAAATTTAATATGAAGTCATTATCTCGACTCTTATAAAATTTTATAAACGTATCAAATGCAATGGACAATATCGAGAAAATGATCGATTATGGAAAAAAATAATGTCGTGAAAGAATTTTGAAGAATTTAGTAAATGGGAGAATGTCAAAATTCCAAAAAATCTTCCAATAATTCTCCATATATTTCTCCAGCAATTCCCCTGGGCTTGGATTATATCTTCCAGGAAGCTTTGATTTCAGGCATGTGGTCGATGGCCTTTGCAGTAATGATTAGAATAGCTGAATGTATAATCAATGGCAAACAATTCTGTAAGAATCAGATCTCCAAGTCATCTGATATAGTTATACTGATCATGACGCTGCATAGTATATCGAACATTTGTCGAAGTCATTTATGTGCCGGGAAAATATAATTCCAAGTTGGAGAGAATATTACAAACTGAGGGAGGGTAATAGGCCCAGTCAGACCCCTGAATGGGCAATGTGGGTTAGTTTATGGGAATGCCATTGAAGGTTTGTAATATTCTCCGAGGCTTTCGAAATCCAACAGGGCGCGTCCCCGGGTTGCGGATAGGGGGAAAAGGGAGATTTTTCACATTTGTACTGTAATCAGCCAATGTGGTATTATCTCCTATGGTGTTGTAGTGTGAATGAATGATCTCATTCTATGGGAATTCGAACCTATTAATGTATTGTTTATCAACTTCAATTTTCTAAGCTTGATAAGGTTTTGAAGACAAACATGAGATGAGAGAATTGCCTAATAGGAAAGTCACATCAGCAAAGCTTTTACATATGCAAATGCTATCCATGGGGTCATGTCTAGCATTTAATATGTATGGCAATGACTGATTCTTACCTAGCAGGGGTACTACAAGACCACGCGGACAATTCGATTAAAGGCTTAATTGTGGATAATATATTTTCCAGAACTGAAGGGACATTTTTTCCGGGGTGACTGGCGAGTCGGAGAGGGTAGAAGTTTCCGTTTGTTATAATTGACAAAATAAACAATCGGGTGCTTTTTCTTTCTATGACTTGCTTGGTGGATTATTGTTTTTTGGTTTTGGAAGGTATGCGATTCACTATTGAGCCTTAAAATTATTTTGCATCTGAATAGCATTGATATCGTCAAGTCTGCACCAACACCCTAATCCCACACCAAAATACCCTTTTCCTATCCCATGGCGTTTATGTGGTCAGCAAAGACTATTCAGCCATTACCCCTCCTTATCATCGGCTTTGGACTGACTTGCGCTCTCATTGCCCCACCAAATGCTGCAAAATGAAAATGAAAATGAAATATATTTCTCCAGCAATTCCTCCAGTAAAAACTCCAGGAATTCATCCAAAACTACCTCCACAGATTTCTCCTGAAATTTCTCCTAGAAAAAATCCTCTGGGAATGTCTGCCGGAATTCCCCCAATATTTCCTCCAGGGATTCCTCTAGAAATTGCCCCACGGATTTCTCCAGAAAATCCCACAGGAATTTCTCAAGAATGTCTTCCTGGAATTCCTCCTGGAATTCCTTCTGGAATTCCTCCTGAAATTCCTCCAGGAATTCCTCCAGAAAATTATCCAGGAAATTCTCAAGGAATTTCTGCAGGGATTCATCCATGAATTATTAAAATCCTCCCTTCTTCTAAAATTCCTCCACAAATTCCTCCTGAAATTCATTTAGAAATTTCTTGAGAAATAACGCCAGAAATTCCTACCACGGTGTGCCAAAAACCGTTATTAACAAATAAAAATGTCCACCAATTTGGCACCCGTCATTCGAAAGATATACTATCCTAGTATCTACTCTGAAAATTTGAAAATCTTTCATCGAGGGAAATTGAAGTTTTTGTCATTTGAGCATATTGCGTTATTTCTATAGGATTTTCTTATATGAGTAAATATGCACATATCGTAGTTCTATGGCCATTTATAATTTCAACCCAAAAAAACATTAGTTTTTCAAATACTATCCAACGTGTATGATATTTAGGCACGGTTTCTGCAAATTTGACAACATTTTGCTAAATTCCTTCCTTTGAGATACCCCTCAAGTTACAGTTATTTGAATAATTTACTCTATTTCCCTAAATTTTACTTATTATCGCTATAATTCAATTATTTCCATGGGACTATCAATCCCGTATATGTAATCAGAGCAAAAATGTTATCTTTTTAAGAAATTAGTATTTAATATGCGTGATTTTTGATCCAATTTGCGATAAGTTGCCACCATTCTATTGATGGGTTTGATAATCACAATGGTATGGGAGCTTAAGACGTTTGTAAAATAAATTTAAAAAGTGTATCTTTCGAGTATCTTCTTCTTGGATCTGAGCTATGCGAAGACTGAAATTTCATCAATGATAAGAAACTCTTGCGTACGTTTATATACGCACGGTTTTATGTATAAATAAGAGTTTTTTTTATAAAGTCTAATAGATTTAATATGTGTAATTATTGTAATTTATTATGTGTTATTAAATTGTACTTGAAATGCTATGTAAATGCACAGTTTCTAATGATCGTAAGTTTAAAAGAAGAATCATATTCCGTTTACTGAACAAAAAGATAACTTTGAATTAGATACGACAAGAAGCACAATAGCTAGTCATTTTGAAGTATAGGAAAATTAATATAAATTGTTTATGCAATGTTCAACCTAAATGTCAAACACAGGATTATATGTATTGTTCCATATGTATTAGTCTGGGACACGGTTATATGGGGAAAATGGTAAAACTCTCGTTCCTGTATACTTTTTGAGTGCCATTTTGCCCTCATGTCAACTGTGCAAAATTTCAGCTCAATCAAAGAAACTATATTTTAGCGTCCATCTTTTTCAAATGTTCATACTATTTAGTATGAGAAGAATTTACTTCTTCAAAGAAAATCGCCCCTTGATCCCTAAAAATGAATGATGTGATCTCTGAAGAAAACTTCACGAGAATTCAGACTTCCGAAAACCGCAAAGCGATGTAATGTTCGTTAAAAAACATAAAGCCTTACCCGATTAATAAAATGACGATACATTATTATTTATTGTTAATCCTTACATGTTAAACGGCGTTGCCATGCTATTCGGTTTTCAGTCAATATCTTTTGCCTTAGATCGATTTGCGGTGTTCAGAGGGTTGATTCCTCGTCAAATTTCCTACAGAAATCATTCGTCAATCTAACTTTTAGGGATTAAGGGGTCACCTGTGGCGATTTTTCTTTGAAAAGGGGATTTTTCCAATAGAAAATTGTATGAAAACTTAAAACGGCTGGCGCTAAAATATAGTTTCTCCGATCGTGCTGAAGTTTTGCACAGTTTATATGGGGCCAAAATGGAACTCAAAAAGTGTGCAGGAGTGAAATGTCTATTTCTACCCATGCTAATATATATTGTTGTTGTTACAATTTCAAACACCTCATGGCAGTTGTTTAAAGGTGTAAATATGATAATCTCATAATCTCACTTAATTTTTGATAAATTGGAGTTGATACCCAATACCATTAGCTATAACTCCTATTATCTGATGGAATATTTTTTTTTAATTTTGAAAAAGATCGGTTATCCATGTTAAAGACACATTTTTACTACATTTAATAGACTAGAACATATTTTAAACATGTGGTAAATTTTCTTCCTAACACTTTTTCAAATTACAGGTCGGACTCGATTATCCGGAGTGAGGTTCTGATGCTTCTCAAACATATATCTGGAGAACGGAATGCTCTACAAAGCTGAAATTTTAGCATTTTGTTAAGTCAACCTTGATTAGGGATCAGTCGAAATTTCAGCTTCTTATAGCATTCCGTTTGCGAGATATTAATGTGGGTATTGTCAGAACCCGACTCCGGATAATCGAGTCCGACCTGAATTTTATAAATGTCTAAAACTCGTAAGCCAGCGTGACCATCAAACCCAGCAATATAATGGTTTAAAATTTATCGCATATATGCCCAACAATCACGTATATTCAATACAAATTGCTAAAAAAAATGTTTTGTTGACGTATACGGGTTTGAAACTTATATGTAAGTAACTGAATTATAGGTAACATATTAGGGAAATATGTTGGGATATCAGAGTAAACTATTCAAATTACTGTAACTTGTGATTCCTCTAACAAAATGTTGTCAAATTTGCAGAAATTATGCTTGGATATCATACATGTTGATAAGTATTTGAAAAACTAATGTACATATATTTGTTGAAATCATAAATAGCCGTAGAACAACGATATGTGCATATTTATTCATATATGAAAATTCTATAGAAATAACGCAATATGCTCAAATGGTAAAAGCTTTAATTTTCCTCGATGAAAGATTTTCAAATTTTCAGAGTAGATACTAGGATAGTATATCTTTCGAATGACGGGTGTCAAAATGGTGGACATTTTTATTTGATAATAACGGTTTTTGGCACACCGTGCTACAGGAATTCCTCCAAAAAATCCTCAAAGAATTCCTCCAGGGATTTCTCCATAAAATCCTCTAATAATTTCTGCCAGAATTTCTCCTGAGAATCCTAAAAGAATGTCTTCCAAAAAGTTCTACAAATTTCACTAATTCCACTTGCAAAAATTCCACTAATTTCTCCAGGATTTTTTTCCTCCAGGGATTCATAAATGAATTTCTTTAGAAATTCCTCCAGGTATTCCTTTAGAAATTCCTCGAGGGGTTCCTTCAGACATTTATTTAGAAATTCCACCAATATGCCACCAGGGACTTCTTCCAGGAATTCCTCCACGGATTCCTGCAGAAAATCCCAAGGAATTGCTCCCGAAACTCTTCCAGGAATATCTCCAGGGAATCCTCCACGGAATTCTCCGGTAATATCTTTAGGATTTTTTCCAGAAATTACATCAGGAATTTCTCCACGGATTCATTACTGAATTTCTTCAGAAACTCCTCAAAAACTTCTTCCAGAAATTCCTCCAGGGACCCATCCATGAATTTCTACATACATTCTTTAAAAAATCCTCCAGAAATTCCATCAGAAATTCTTTCAGAAATTTGTCGAGGAAGAACTCCAGAAATTTTTCCAGGAATTCCTACAGCAATTCCTACAGACATTCCTGTAGAAAATCCTCTAGGAATTTCTACCAGAGTTTCCTAAGAATTCCTCGAATAGTTTTGCAAGGAATTTGTCCAGGAAATCCTCCACGGATTCCTCCAGGAATTTCTTCAGGACTTTTCCAGCAATTTATCCAAGAATTCCTGCAGGGATTCATTCACAAATTTCTTCGGAAATTCCTCAAAAAATTCCTTAAGAAATTGGTCGAGTAGTTCCTTCAGACATTCCTCCAGAAATTCCTCCGAGATGCCTCCAGGGATTTCTGCCTTGAAATTCAACCATGGACTCCTTCAGAAAATCCTAAAGTAATTTCACCCAAAACTCTAGAAGGAATTCCTCCAGGAGTTCATCTAATAATTCCGCGAGAAATTTCACCAGGGAATCCTCCACGGAATCCCCTAGGAATTTCTCCAGGATTTTTTCCTGAAATTTCTTCAGGAATTCCTCCAGGAATTCAATATTGAATATCTTCAGAAATTCCTCCAGATATTCCTTCAGAATTCTCGAGAAGTTCCTTCAAACATTTCCAGGAAGCCTAATATATTTCTCCAGAAATTCCTCAAATAAATTCTCTAGTAAATACTCCAAAAATTCCTTCAGAGATTCTTCCTCAAATTTCATCTAGGAAAAATTCTTTTAGGAATGACTGTCAGAATTCCTACAATACTTCCTCTAGGGATTCCTCCAAGAATTGATCCTCGCATTCCTCCAGATAATGCTAAAGGAATTTTTCACGGAACTCTTCCAGGAATTCCTCCAAGAATTTCTCGAGAAATTCCTCCATGGATTCCACCAGGAAATTCTCCAGGAAATTCTCAAGGCATTTCCAGGAATTCTTTTAGAAATTTCTTAAAGAAGACCCAGAATTCTTCCAGGAACTCCTCCAGGGATTCCTCTAAAAATCCTCTGGGAACTCATCCAGAGAATCCTGAAGGAATGTCTCCCAGAGCTCTTCCTAAAATTCCTTCAGGAATTCCTACAGGGGATTCTCCTTGCATTCATCCAAGAATTTCTTCAGAACATTTTCTAGGAGTTTCTCAAGGAATTCCTGCAAGGATTCGTTAAAAAATTTCTTCGGAAATTCTTTTAAAAACTCCTGCAGAAATTCCTCCAGAAATTCCTTCAGAAATTCCTCGAGGTATTCTTTCAGAAATTTCTCAACGATGCCTCATATATTGCTCCAGAATTTCCTCAAATAGTTCCTCCAGGAATTCCTCCAGTAAATACTCCAGAAATTTCTTCAGAATTACCCCCAGGAATTCCTCCAGAGATTCCTCCTGAAATTTCTTCTAGAAAAAATCCTCTAGGAATGGATTTCTCCAGGAAATTCTACAGAAAATTCTCAAAGACTTCTTCAGGGATTCATTTATGATTTATTCATGAATTTCTACAAAAATTCATCCAGAAATACCTCCAAGAATTCCTCCAGAAAATCCTGTAGGAATTTCTGTCAGAATTCCTCCAGAGAATCTTAAAGGAATGTCTTCCGGAACCCTTCCAAGAATTGCTTCAGGCATACCTCCATGGATTCCTCCAGGAATTCCATCAGAAATTCCTCCCTCCTTGGATTCCACCAGAAAATTCTCAAGGAATTCCTCCAGGGATTCTTGCAGGAAATCCTCCATGGATTCCTCCTCATAATCCTAAATCAATTTCTCCCAGAACTCTTCTAGGAATTGCTCCAGGGATACTTCCATGGAAAACTATTGAAATACCTCCAGGGATTGTTGCCATTCCTACAGAAAATTCGCTAAGAATTTCTGCCAGAATTCAACAAATATTATCCCTCTCGAAATTCCTCGACGGATTCCTCCAGAAAATCCTAAAGGAATTTTTCCCGGATCTTTTCCAAGAATTTCTCTACTAATTCTTCCAGAGATTTCTCCATGGATTGCTCCAGGAATTGATTCAGTAATTTCTTCGGAAATTCATCCATGAGTATCTTCAGAAATCGCTCAAAAAAAACCTTCACTAATTCCTCGAGGAGTTCCTCCAGACATTCCTCCAGGAAGCCTTAAATATTTGTCCAGAAATTCCTTAAAGAATTCACCCGGGAATTTCTCTAGTTATTTCTCTAAAAATTCATAATTGAATTTCTCCAAAAAAATATTCAGGAAATTATCCAGAAATACCTCCCGGAATGCAAACATGGATTCCTCCAGGAATTTCTCCAGAGATTCCTCAAGAAAATCATCCAGGAATGTTTCGCATAAAATATCTCAAAGAACTCTTTCGGGAATTCCTCCAATAACTCCTTCAAAAATTCCTTCGGTAATTACATCTTGAATACCTCCTGGAATGTCAACAAAGATTCCTCCAGAAATTTCTGCAAGGATTCCTAAACGAATTCATGCTCGGTTTTCTCCAGAAAATCCTGAAAAAATTTCTCCCGGAACTCTTCCAGGGATTCCTCGAGAAATTTTTCCAGGAATTTCTGCAGAAAATTCTTTAGGATTTTTTCTGGGATTTTTCCAGGAATCTCTCCAAAAATTTCTCCTGGGACAACTATAAAAATTTCTCTAGTTTTTGCTCCAGAAAATCCTCTAAAAAATCTTCCTGGATTCCACTAAGAATTCCTCTAAGTATTCTTCCAAGAATTCATCCGCGGATTTCTCCAAAAAAAACTTATCCCGAAACTCTTCCAGGAATTCCTTGGAAAATTTCTCCAACATTGTCTCCAGGGATTCTTCCAGAAATTCCTCGACGGATTCCTCCAGAAAATCGTAAAGGAATTTTTCCCGGATATTCTCCGGGAATTTCTCTAGAAATTCCTCCACAGATTTCTTCATGGATTTCGCCAGATATTGTTCCAGGGATTCATCAATGAATTTCTTCAGATATTCCTCAAAAAATCCTCTAGGAATTCTTTCAGAAATTGCACGAGGAGTTCTTTTCATCATTCCTCCAGGAAGCCGCAAATATTTTTCCAGAAATTTTTCAAAGAATTCCTTCAGATAATCCTCTAGAAATTCTTCCAGGAATTCCTACAATTTTTTTTTAGGAATTTCTCCAGTAAAACCTCTAGGGTTTCTTCCAGAAATTTCTCTAGGAATTCTCCAGGGATTCAACCTGGAATTCCTTCACGGATTCCTTCATTAATTCCTCCTAGGATTACAGCAGAGATTTCTCCAGGAATTTTCCAAAGATTTCTTTAGGATTTCCAAGGATTCCTCTATGAATGTCTCCAGGGATTCCTCCAAGTATTCCTCCTCAAAATCCTCCAGAAATTCCTCCAAGATTTTTTTCACGGATTCTTCCAAACATTTCTTTAGGAATGCCTCCACTGATTCCTCCAGAAATTGCTCCACAAATTCCTCCAGAGATTTCTTCAGTAATTTCTGCAAGGATTCATCAATGAATTCCTCGAGTAATTTCTTAAAGAAATTAATGCAGGAATTTTTCCAAAAAATCCGTTAGGATTCCAGCTATTCATCTTTGAATTCCTCCAGGAATTATTTCATGGATTCCTTCATGAATTCCTTCTGTTATCCCTCCAGTGTTTCATTTTGTAATTCCTTCACGGATTCCTTCAGGGATTCCTCTAGGGATTACACCAGGGATTTCTCCAGGAATTTCTCATAGCTTCCTCCAGGAATTCTTCTAGAAACTCCTCCAAATGTCCCTCCAGAAATTTCCTCTGAGATTCCTGCAGAAATTCCTCCGGACTTTCTTCCAGAAGTTCCTCCAGTAATTCTTTCAAGGATTCCTTCAGGAATGCCTTTAGAAATTTCTCTATAAATTCTTCCAGAAATTTCTCCAGGGTTTCTTCCAGGAATGCCTCCAGGGTTTACTCCAAGAAATTCTCCAGGGGTTCGTCAATGAACCTCTGCTTGAACTCAGAAATTTGTCCAGGAGTTTTCGAAATATTTCTCCAGAAATTCCTCCATGAATTCTTTCACGAATTCCTGTACGGATTTATCCAGGAATTTCTCTACAGATTCCTCCAATAATACCTCTACGGATTCGTCCAGGAAATTTTTAAAGATTCCTTTAGGAATGCTTCCTGCAGGGATACCTCCTGAAATTCCTCCAGGGCATTCCTTCAATAATTTTTCCAGTTATACCTTGAGTAGTTCCTCCTGCAAATTCTACAGGAATTTCTCTAGACTCCTCTTCCAGTTTTTGAGAGCTTTCTTCAAGAATTCTTTGAAGCACTTCTTTAGTAATGCCTTCAGGGATTCCTCCAGAAAGTCCGTCAAGGA
Source organism: Aedes albopictus (assembly GCF_035046485.1). Classification (NCBI taxonomy): domain Eukaryota; kingdom Metazoa; phylum Arthropoda; class Insecta; order Diptera; family Culicidae; genus Aedes; species Aedes albopictus. Next base: position 332,669,430 of record NC_085137.1, on the reverse strand, counting down.
TTCCTCCAGGGATTTCACCAGATATTTCTCGAGCTGGTAAAGTGATTCTCAAAATGATCCACGCTATGCTATTTTGATGCGCGATGAACACCAAGAAGGTGCATAGAATTTTAAAAAGGTGTGTGATGTGAGTTAGTACATTATATACCTTAATGATCAAGGGAACGTCAAGATAGTGCATGATAACACTGAGTTTATTGGTATGGTGCATATCATTCAAAGATGGTGCTTGATTTCAGTATGATGCATTAGAGTTGACATCGTACAAGAACTGCTATTTCGATGTACTTCATAAAAAAAATGGTGCAATAGATGCCTAGATGATACAGTGAACGCCACGATTACGCTTTAAAAGCTTTAGTAATGCATGAAATTTAACGTTGGTGCATGATTTCGTAATTAGACACATATTTGATTCACAGATGGTGCGTGAAATGGTGCCTAGATGATTCTGTGAACATCTTGGTGGTGCATGGAATGCATGATGTCAGCATGCTGCATTAGCTTCACAATGATTCTGTTATACTCGTCATGTTTCATAAGAAGGTGCACTTGCAATTCGTGCAATGGTGCAGGAAACTCAATGTGGCACAAAAGTCAACATGGTCCAGGTACGTGGAATACTATTTTGTATGCGAAATGCCAAAATGGTGCATCAAAATCAAATGTAAACCACATTATAATGGTACATAAGATGCCTGCCTAGATGATATAGTGAATGCCAAAATGGTGCATGGAAAGCTTTGAAAAAGGCGCATTAAGCTAGTGTGCTGCATTACACGGTGTTCAATAAGTTCGGATACACCATATAACTTGAATTAATTTTACATCTGTAATTCAGATTTTCAAAGTAAATGCATTTATTGAAAGGTCGTATAACACTGATCAAATTTAGCATATGGTTTTTCTATTTTTATTATAAGCCTTAGATGTATCTACTTAAAGTTTGTTAGCTCCGGCACGCTGGAATAATTTTCAATAAGTTGCACAAGCTACAGAAGTCTAAAACGTTGACTTTTGAGTTTACATCTCACTATAGTAAATTAAAATAACTAAATTAATAGACAAAAGCTTTACACTGCTATTTCAGTGATGATATGGTGATAAATTTGCAAGTTTAGTCAAAATGTGCTTAAATCTATGAAAAAGACATAAGTACATTATATAAAGCCAATTTTGGTTAAAATTTGCCACAATAGGGATATAATCAAGTTTTGGAAAAGATAATCATGGATTAAACTGAGATATAACGCAGCCTTGCTTTTTGACAAAACAAAAATCATTAAAACAGGTACAGCGGCAATTTTTGCAATTTTAAAGATCAAAATAAAATGAGTCCGTACTTCACCCAATCTGAATCTTATAGATTATTTCGTATGTCCATAGTTGCTACCACTAATGCTGAAGACAACAACCTAATTTGATTTAACTTAACACCATTACTCAATAAAAACTAGACGAAATACCAATGACAGACGTGCGTGTCGGCCGAAAGGAACTTGAGACACATTTGCAATTATTACAAAAAGATAAAGGACAGTTTATTTCAAAATATATACTGTATTTGATCAGTATAATGTGAGCTTTCAATTAGTACATTCACTTTGTAAATCTGAATTACAGATGGGAAATAAATTGAATTTTACTGTGTATCCGAACTTATTGAACACCGTGTGGTTGTCACCGTTATTCAAAGATTATCAACATGTTGCATGGTTAGGTGCACGAATTGCAAAAATGGTGCATAGATTACAAAAAATGCATTTTATGTTATGCTCTCGGCATTATGGTGCTTTAGATGCCTAGATGATATGATAAACGCTGAAATGGTGCTTGAAAAGCTGTGATGGTCCATGAATTTTGATGATGGTGCATATCAGGTGCATATGAGGTATTAGATACCTAATTGATAAAAAGACATTTCATGAGATCATCATAATGCGTGGATACCTAGATCATTCTGTGGACATCATGATGGTGCATTGAAAGCTTTGAAGAAGGTGCATGGTGTTAGTGTGCTGTATTAGTCGTCACTGTTATTTAGTGATACTCGTTATTTTGTATGGCTAGGTGCACGAATTGCAAAAATGGTGCTTAGAATTCAATGTGGTGCCGAAGTCACCAAGGATCACGTACATGGAATACGAAATGCCAAAATGGTGCATGTTTTTCAAATGTGGCGCTGACATCACTGATTAGTTAAAAGATGGTGCGTGAGATTAGCCTAGATGATTCTGAGAACATCATGGTTGTGCTTGAGATACTAAGAAATTGTATGTGTCAGTGGTGCACCATAACTCAGTGATTCTCAACATTGCGTGGTAAAATCCAAGGTGTAAGAATTGCAAAAATGGTGCATAATTTTGTTTTATAAAAGGGGGGGCAGGTGCCCCCCTTGCCCCCCCCCCCCCCTGTGCACGCTAGTGTCAACCAGTGATCGTATAAGATGTTGCATACGATGTTAAAGTAGAGGCAATATGCGTACATTTTACATGCGCCCAAATGGACACGGAGAAACTGAAAAACTCAAAATTAGGTACTTTTAAACTCAATTTTGAGTTCTTTTTCATCTCCCTTTTCATGCGCTCTTTCTGTTGTTGTCAGAGAGTGAAGAGAGAAACAGCCCAACTTTTGCAGTTCCGTGCGTCAAGCCAACGCTGAGTTTCTAGCACAGTACTCAAATTTGAGTGAATACAACCTAGTCAAAATTTCGGTTGGGTGGAAAAAACCTAAAATTAGGTATTTTTTTCACATGGAAGCAAGCGGGAACAACCCAACAAAAACATCGATTCCATCAACTCAAAATTGGCTTGACGCACGCAACCCCGAAGTTGGGTGGAAAGAACTCACTTTTGGGTAGTTTCGTCTCTCCGTGGAGGCATGCACGCATATGGCCTCTACTTTATCATTTTATGCAACATCTTATACGATTACGTTTTGTCTGGGAGAAGATGGACGTGCGGTTAAGTTGGACAACGAGAGCGATAACCTCAACACTCTTTGGGAATCTATCCACGGAACGATGAGTACGTGCTGAAAGACGAGCTAGAAACGGGTGATTCGACGAAATGTCCCAGAGGGGGTAACGGACGAGAAGAGTGTTTCCAGACGCCGGAAGCTGGTATCGGAGACTCGGCAGAGCAGGAAGCAATATAGGGAAGCAAGAGTAGTCAAAAACGAATCCATCGCAAAGAGCATGAGGGAAGTTTGATAGCTCATACACAAGACAGTAAAGAGCAGAATGATATGCGAAAATTTTACGAAACTGTCAATGGCGTGCAGAAAAAAAAACAGCGCCTTCTTCCGTCAGGTGGAGAGGGCACTTCGAGGTATTGATTGATTGATTGATTTGTCTTTATGTATTAAAGAGACTTTCAGCTCCTGGCTTACTGATTTTGCTCGAGGTATTGTTGACGGTGGGAATGGAAGAGCTATACAGAGTTCGAATCGACGACGACGGACAGAATGTGGAACCTCCAACGCTAGACGTTATATTGAAGATATGGGAAGAGGTAGAACACCTGATAGTTGGTAGGATGGTTTCATTTGTCTTCTATACAAGAAAGAGCGTCAATTAGATTCTGCGAATAACAGAGAAAACCACTTTACAATTCAGCGTACAACATTTTGTTTGCAATTCTCTTTAACAGACTGAGGCCAGCAGGAGTCCTTCGTCCACGTTTTATTTTCCTACTAACTATGTCATTGACATACATATAAAGACCTTGTCTAGTATTTGTTGATAAAAACGATTTACTACTTGATTTACTACCCGCTTGGCGCAGACCCACAGTTGATCAGCAGGAGTAAATCCAATTTATTTTGTATGGTGAAAAGCATCTAAACTTGAATTACTTGAAATAGAAAGTTTTTACTGAAAAAATATTTGGTAGGCTTAATAGTAGTCACCATTGTGCACAACCACTACCAAATATTTTTTCGAATAATGTATTCCTCTTCGATAAATTTGCCTTTAGATGCTATTCGCCATACAATATTTTTGCGATTTACTTTTAGCGATTTTTCGCGCATAGAAGCTAGCGCCACATTGGTCGATGCGGAGAGTAGGAAAACAGCCGATGTAGTTAATTCATTCCCCCATATTATATCCCACTGTAGGTCAGGGTTCACAGTTTTGCTGAACAAGTAATGAATTGTAGATTGATTTCGTGAAAATCAATAAGGGATTTGATGCTGCCTTGCTAGCATAGCTTAACCATAACCTTGAATTCAAGGTTAAGAAATTATTTTGTTTCTGGGCCATCATGAAGAGATCAATTGGGTCTGGGTCATTGGTTGAAAACAAAACATTTTTGACAAATAAAGCTTTACATTTCAGAACAGGATCAATTAGTGAAAGATCACCTTTACTAACGTCCAGGTACATTTGATTACAGGAGACCTTGAAAATTTGTCGATTCCATAAAAAAAACATTCAACAAACTGCATAAATCTGCGCCAAATGGTTTTTATTTGGCGGAAATACTTGTGCTAAGTACCAAATGTTTGAAAGAATGAAGGTATTTACAATGTAGACTTTTTGAACCAAATTCAAGTTTCTCTTAGAATGAATTTTGAACCTGACTGATTGACTCACAGTATCGTAATTATTAGAAACCATAGTTCGGTATTTTGCATGAAAAACAACAACTAATATTTTCAAACAATCTTTTTCATAAATTTGGTGCGGTCCGGATTTGCAGTTGTTAAATCGCAAATAGCTCGAAGGGTATTGGATGGTGTAAATGAGCTTCGTCACGTAGGGAAATCAACGTATTTTGGACACAGCGTTACGCCAATATATTTTGGACACTTCCATTTGTTTTTGCCGTAAGTGTCCAAAAAATATTGGCGTTTTGCTGTGTCCAGAATATGTTGGTTCCCCTACTTGTCCACGCTACCGCACGATAAAACGGATGTGGTAATGAGCTTCCTGAGCAACACAACTTGGCGTGTCAGGCCGTTGTCTTGGAACGCTGTCTTAAACTTCGCTGAAATCCTTGGTTGCGTCGTTAATGGCTGCTTTCACTGTACTTCAGCAGTCCTCTTAAGGTGAACATATGATGAAGCCACGCCACGAATTTTTAAGAGCACAAATCAAATCTTCACCTTAAGGGGGTACATCCCTATGACCCTCGTCCGATAGCTTAACCATTACCAGACAGTGGTTAAGGACAAACGTCTTGAAATCTCGCTTTAACAGCGCATCAGATCTTCAAACGCACAAATCTCAAGAATCAAGCTTCTAACAACAGTGCATTTTATTATTTTGTTCTTGCTCACTTGTAAGAAGCTTAAAATAAGAAGATCAGATGCGCTGGTTTTGTTTACGAAGAGATTTGCGCCCTCGAAATCGTGAGTAGGTACAAAAGTCGGCCATTGTGGCGGCCATTTTGGGATTCTTACAAGTCTGTCCTTAAAGTATCCCTGGTTAAAATCCCTGAGGAAAGGAACAGCCGGGTTTTTTGCTCCCCTTTTACATCATTCTTATGGGAGATAACATTGCGGCGTTTCCTCAAGTGCGGGTCTTCCTTTCCGAGAGGATTTGCCGCGTGGAATTTCGTGCATATGCGCGGCCGCGTGGAGTATCATATTCAGCAAACCAGTCAGTATATGTTAGTACCACGACACGATAGGTCCTGACGTCAATCAGAACGTGGTCGATTGGCAATTCCGTCTGCTTTGGTCTTCTTCTGTTTCTTTGTGGCTCTACGTTCTCACTGGAACTTGGTCTGCCTTATTTCAACTTTGTGTTCTTAGTTTTCTCGGCCTTATAAAGGGTTAACGGAGCCCGTAGCAGCGTGTGTAGATCACCTTTTTGGGTTGCGTTGCGCCGAATGATCTACCAAACTGAACTCTAGTCCTAACTGCTGTGGAGCAGCATATTTTAGCAATCAAAGGAAAACACTGGTCCTTATTACATTTCAAACCTTGTTGAAAGTGATAGGTCTCTGTTCTGGCAGCACTGCATGAATGCCGGTTGCCACGAGATATGGGTTTGGTCGATGAGGTATTGGTTAAAGTGTCTCGAGTATACCAAAGTGGCGAATCCTGGTCGTTTTGACAGGTCTCCTGCTCGATTGGAACTATGGGGATGACAGCAAATTGGCTGTTCCAATTTTGACGTTTCTCCTCTTTGTTATTCCAGACTCGTTAGTATTGGTAAGTGTCGTTTGACAGGTGTCAGAGTGACAGTAGAGATGACATGAGAAGGAGAGAGAGTCAGATAGTTGTCAAAGTTGTATGAAGTAAATAAAAACAGGATAGGAAGAATTGAATCTGTTTGAAGATACCATTTTGCGATTGTGGATAATCGGTATATTAATAAAAGTAGAATTTGAGGATAGTTGTTTGGTGATTAAAAAGGAAGTGGAGATAGAGAAAGGTGCGCGAGTGATTTGTAGACGAGAGGTTTGGTTAAACGATCACATGCAATCATAGTAAGTAGCAAAACTTATGAGCAATTAGATAGCATAGTAAGAAAACTGTAATCCATAGTATTCTTCGGACCACGGGGACAAATTTGGAGATTTGCTTGAAATTGAGGCCCGACGGGACAAGACATATTGGACAGCAGACTAAGGAATCAGGTAAATGATGTGTAAGAGATAAACGAAGTGGACAGTAAACAGAATATTGATAACAGATATCGACGCACGACGAGGACGAGACTTTGCACAGTGGTCCAAATTTGAGTATTTCGAGGACAAAATTCGTAAGTTAGATTATTTCACAACAAATTGATATGGACTCAAATACAAATGTAATAATTTATTAGGTGGCTACGTTGCCTGTAAAGGAAGGTAGGAGGGAAGCCAATAGAGGAGAAAATCAAACTAAAATTGTAAGTTTAACAAAATTATAACAATTGAAAACTGATCTATTTCTAACGAAAATTGTGAATGTTTATTTCGAATTACAGTTTGATCTGCCAACAACAAAAAGGCCGATTCACAAAAATTGTTTGTGCCGATTTGATCCGAACAGTCTCGGTTTGGTAGTGGCCGAGGCCCGTGATCATCTTCATCTTGAAGTACTCCTAATCTTTTCCTAAAGTGTTCCCTGGTTTTGAGGCAGTAAGGTTTAGGGTTTCGATGCATGGTCAATATCGGTATCATTCCTAGACTTTTTTCGTTAATGGATCCGATTTTGCCTGAAAAAAGAGAGTGTTAAAAGCGGAACCTGTCAATCAGATTCCTTTCTTGCGATTAAGTTGAAAATGACTACTGCAATAAAACCGAATACTTTATAACTTTTCAATGGTGATAAAGTTATACGACATGCACTATACAAAGGACACGGAATATACCACAATAGATCAGAATGGTAAAGAAATTTGACACAGCAAGCCCAATATGATTTGACGTTTCGTTTCGATTCCGTACTAGGATCCGGGATAAAGCGATGCTTCCTTGTTTCTTGAGCGATACCTTCCCGAATAAAAAATACAGTAGAAAAACCGAATGTTGTATTGTAACAGTACTATTTAAACCCACATAGTTACAATAAACACCACTGTAAAAATAAAAAATACAAAAACAATGAGATGTAATGTTAGACACCATACAGTGAATTGTAAATGAGATTTTTACAATATACTATACGGGTTGTTAAGTATCGTAACAATATAAAAAAATATTTTTCTCCATATATATTTTTTTACAAAACCATACATTTTATTGTAAATGAATTGTTCGAAATACTGATACGTGGGCTTTAATATACCGTACATTGTATGGTACATGTATGGTTTCAAACAATAAAATGTACCGTAAATATATTGTTTTTAATTGTAATTTTACTACTGGTTATAAATTTAATCATGGTTTTGGAATGGTTCTCTTTTGTTATGTTGTATTGTTTTACATTAGATAAACCATATAATGTTATATTATCTCGTCATGTTCCTTCGATAATGGCAGTTCTAGCCAAACTAACCTAAACTCGTCTAAGTCTGAGTAGCCTCTCATTGCATTAACAGTTGAAGCTTAAGCTCCCATGTCCCACCAGCCAGATAACCGGGTTTTGCAAACTAAGCATTATTTGTGGCAACACTTTGAGCGGCATGATGGAACTATGCCTAGCGCGCTAAGTGTTATTAGACCACTAATGTAGTTGCATGAAGTGGGTGACGAGGTACATAAGTATCATTACAGCGCGTTTAACCATTATTGCAATATTGAGGCTCCAATTTGACTGAACTATGAAATGTGTACAAAACAACTCTTGAGAAAACTGTCAAGTTCGATTCAACTATAAGTTAGGTTAAAAAGCGAAGACGACCTTATTTCAGAAGTCGTTTCAGTGTCCAGTCCACTGCCCTCACTCGCATAACTGTCCCATTTGCATTTTCATCACTTTTGAGTTAACGTTATGAATAGTCATCATTTTCGATGTACTTCCAAAAACAATAATACAAATTTTGAATTTTTATGTCAATATGTGAAAAAAATACCAAGTCATGAGCGTCCCATATCAAAAGTACCCGCATAACAGTCCCATCATGGATTTTTGTGTCACGTAACACAAAACTGAACAACTTTGTAGTGATTGTAATATTTTTTACAGTTATATATTTATGTGCAAAGCAATCTGTGAAAGTTTCGAGACAATCGAAATATTCTTCAAATTTTGGCGATTTTTCAAAGTTTTATATGGAAACAAGTTTTCAAACTTTAAATGCTGTTTTCTCAATTCCTACTTTTTGCAAATGGGACTGTTATGCGAGTGGGGGCAGTCCAGTCCTTATGTTAAAAATGTCAAAGATAAATCGCATTTAATTCGGCTGTTGTACAAGGCAATTTCACATGAGAGAAGAAGAGAAAGAATAGTGTTGAACTCATCCACTGATTTACGGTAATCTGGCCTGCGTCTTTCCGGGTTGACCTACATTCGTATTCCTCTCATCGCACTCTACATACCTAGCCCACCATATCTCTTGGATATGCAGTCCTTAGGACACCTGGTTTACCACTTTATTTAAACATTTTGTTGACTTTAAATAGATGTTTCAACTTATTCACTTTTTTCTCTTTCATTTCCCTTGCAACAAAAATGTCACGGACATCAACAAAACAAAGCACGGAAAAAATCATAAACTGAATAAAAAATTAAAAATGCACGGAAAAAGATTGTTTCAGAATAGTGAATGGTTCAAACGTAAGAAAAACAGTATAATATATTGTTACATAAAGATCGGATGTAAATGTATAATAGCTACCAATGTGCAAAGCTTTTAGCGAACCATTCCATTACAATACACTATATTGTAGCTGGTACACTGTATGGTACAGGAATGGTTTTCACCAAATACCCTATGGTTAGTTTTTATCCGGGTTGTCTGAATTTTCCACGAATCGAAATAGGCCAAGATTTTTTTTTTGCGATCTGCGTACTACCCATAACCCGGAGCGATTGCTACTACATAACACTCCCCTCAATCGGCCATCCCTAAATGGCAGCATAGCTCACATCGGCTTGGGTCCGTTCAGCTGGGTCTGTAGCCAAAGAAGTATTCGACTATCTTCCCAAGTACACTGCCTGCCATCTTTGTCAAAACCAATCTTCACATCACTTTCGGGTTGTCCTTCATAGGTAGATTGTTGGCAATCATCTTCAGTTTCATATCTCCCCTCTCTGCTTACTTGAGGTGTGCTATCTTTAACGATCGCTTCAATTTCCAGTTGGCAGTCCTTACTTCGCTTTCCAGTTTGCAGGCAGGCATTCGCGCATCGATCCTCCGCAAACAGCTCGATTTCATAAAAAATCCCTTCAGACGACCAGCTTCTATTTTTCTTTCGCACTTTTTCAAAACTGCTGTCGCACCAGAGAACAAGACATCGATGCCGACTTCCGTCATTTTCTTGACTGACATCAAGTTGACTCTCAGATTCGGTACGAGCAAAACATCCTTGACGTAGAAGAGAACGCCGCGATTGCTAACAATTGCTTCCTTCTCAGCAAGCATATCCATTGTTTCGCAAGCATATGACATTGTTTCGCAACGTCGTAAGAGAAAGGGGATTGTTGCTTACAAAGTGATCGCTATAGCCTCTATTGAGTTTGAACCCAATCTTCCTCTTTGTCCGACTTTTTTCGTTATGTGCCATGAAACTCATCGATTCTCTCTCCTAAGCCCAGGCTTCGGAATGATTCTGACAGTGGCAAACCCTTTTGAGATGCCCCCGTCTACCGCAGCTGTAACACTTTCCGGTAAACTGCTTTTTCTCCTGGTGTCCTGTGAACGCTGCAGGTATTTCCTCTTCAAAGTGCGATTTTCGACACGGTCCGCACGTTTCGACTCTTCTGCCAACAGTTTTTGCTTGACGAGATCCAAGATTAAATCTTTCTCACTCACATTCTCCAAGGCTGTCACAAGGGGGTCATATGAGTCCGGTGACGTTAGAAAGAGCTGCGACACCAAATCTGCTTCAACCAAGTTCGCACCTGCCGTCTACAGTTTTCTTGCCCATCGAACTCGAGAATGTGGCTTCTCTGGTTCCAATCTTTATGCACAGTCGCGCTAGCTGCTTCTGAATGAGGGTCTGGCTTGTAATAGACTTCTTCGCATACGTTGCCTCCAAACCTTCCCACATCAGCTTCGTCGTTGATTTCTCCCGAACGACCTCTAGGCAGTCGTCCGCGAAGCAGCTTACCAACAGCGTTCTTCCCTTACGGTCCTTTTCTAGGAATTTGGTCCTCTCGGCTACTTGTTCCGGAACTTCTTCCGTCAACACCTCCGAGACACCAGCCGCTTCCAGAAATAGCCTGACACGGTAGCTCCAGTTCTCGTATCCACGAAACTGCGGAATTGCGCAGGCAAGA